>NW_027617632.1:0-106044 GCF_964187855.1 Myxine glutinosa | reverse complement strand
CGTGTTGAAAAACCACTTTTCGCACTTATGTTCGTGTTGAAAAACCACTTTTCGCACTTGTGTTAGTGTTGAAAAAACCACTTTTCGCACTTGTGTTGGCGCAGGAAACCACTTTTTGCACTTGTATTAGTGTGGAAAAAAAACACTTTTTTTGCACTTGTGGTAGTGTTGAAAAACCACTTTTCGCACTTGTGTTAGTGTTGAAAAAACCACTTTTCGCACTTGTTGTGTTAGTGTTGGAAAAAAACCACTTTTCGCACTTGTGTTGGTGCAGGAAACCACTTTTTGCACTTGTATTAGTGTGGAAAAAACACCTTTTTCGCACTTGTGTTAGTGTTGAAAAACCACTTTTCGCACTTGTGTTAGTGTTGAAAAACCACTTTTCACACTTGTGTTGGTGCAGGAAACCACCTTTTGCACTTGTAATTATTTGTGGAAAAAAATACTTTTTGCACTTGTGTTATTGTTGAAAAACCACTTTTCTCACTTGTGTTGGTGCAGGAAACCACTTTTGCACTTGTATTAGTGTGGGAAAAAAACACTTTTTGCACTTGTGATAGTGTTGAAAAACCACTTTTCGCAACTTGTGTTAGTGTTGAAAAACCACTTATCGCACTTGTGTTGGTGCAGGAAAACCACTTTTGCACTTGTATTAGTGTGGAAAAACCACTTTTCGCACTTGTGTTAGTGTTAAAAAACCACTTTTCGCACTTGTGTTAGTGTTGAAAAACCCACTTTTCGCACTTGTGTTAGTGTTGAGAAAAACCACTTTTCGCACTTGTGTTGGTGCAGGAAACCACTTTTGCACTTGTATTATTGTGGAAAAAACCACTTTTCGCACTTGTGTTAGTGTTGAAAAAACCACTTTTTTGCACCTGTGTTAGTGTTGAAAAAACACTTTTTTGCACTTGTGATAGTGTTGAAAAAACCACTTTTCGCACTTGTGGTTAGTGTTGAAAAACCACTTTTTCGCACTGGTGTTGGTGAAGGAAAACCACTTTTCGCACTTGTGTTAGTGTTGAAAAAACCACTTTTCGCACTTGTGTTAGAGAAGGAAACCACTTTTCGCACTTGTGTTTGTGTTGAAAACCCACTTTTCGCACCTGTGTTCATGTTGAAAATCCACTTTTCCCACTTGTGTTGGTGCAGGAAACCACTTTTGCACTTGTATTAGTGTGGAAAAAACACTTTTCGCACTTGTGTTAGTGTTGAAAAACCACTTTTTCGCACTTGTGTTAGTGTTGAAAAACCACTTTTCACACTTGTGTTGGTGCAGGAAACCACTTTTGCACTTGTATTAGTGTGGAAAAAAAACACTTTTTGCACTTGTGATAGTGTTGAAAAACCACTTTTCGCACTTGTGTTAGTGTTGAAAAAACCACTTATCGCACTTGTGTTGGTGCAGGAAACCACTTTTGCACTTGTATTAGTGGGGAAAAAACCACTTTTTCGCACTTGTGTTAGTGTTGAAAAAACCACTTTTCGCACTTGTGTTGGTGCAGGAAACCACTTTTGCACTTGTATTAGTGTGGAAAAACCACTTTTCGCACTTGTGTTAGTGTTGAAAAACACTTTTCGCACTTGTGTTAGTGTTGAAAAACCACTTTTCGCACATGTGTTTGGTGCAGGAAACCACTTTTGCACTTGTATTAGTGTGGAAAAACCACTTTTCGCACTTGTGTTAGTGTTGAAAAAACCACTTTTCGCACTTGTGTTAGTGTTGAAAAACCACTTTTCGCACTTGTGTTAGTGTTGAAAAAAACCACTTTTCGCACTTGTGTTAGTGTTGATAAACCACTTTTCGCACTTGTGTTGGTGCAGGGAAACCACTTTTGCACTTGTATTAGTTGTGGAAAAAAACACTTTTCGCACTTGTGTTAGTGTTGAAAAACCACTTTTCGCACTTGTGTTAGGTGTTGAAAAACACTTTTCACACTTGTGTTGGTGCAGGAAACCACTTTTGCACTTGTATTATTGTGGAAAAAACACTTTTTGCACCTTGTGTTAGTGTTGAAAAAACCACTTTTCTCACTTGGTGTTGGTGCAGGAAACCACTTTTGCACTTGTATTAGTGTGGCAAAAACACTTTTTGCACTTGTGATAGTGTTGAAAAAACCACTTTTTCGCACTTGTGTTAGTGTTGAAAAAACCACTTATTCGCACTTGTGTTGGTGCAGGAAACCACTTTTGCACTTGTATTAGTGTGGAAAAAACCACTTTTTCGCACTTGTGTTAGTGTTGAAAAACCACTTTTTGCACTTGTGGTTAGTGTTGAAAACCCACTTTTCGCACTTGTGTTTAGTGTTGAAAAAACCACTTTTTGCACTTGTATTAGTGTGGAAAAAAACACTTTTTGCACTTGTGATAGTGTTGAAAAACCACTTTTCGCACTTGTGTTTAGTGTTGAAAAACCACTTTTCGCCACTTGGTGTTGGTGCAGGAAAACCACTTTTGCACTTGTAATTATTGTGGAAAAAACACCTTTTTTGCACTTGTGATAGTGTTGAAAAAACCACTTTTCGCACTTGTGTTAGTGTTGAAAAACCACTTTTCGCACTTGTGTTGGTGCAGGGAAACCACTTTTGCACTTGTATTAGTGTGGAAAAACCACTTTTGCACTTGTATTAGTGTGGAAAAACCACTTTTCGCACTTGTGTTAGTGTTGAAAAACCACTTTTCGCACTTGTGTTAGTGTTGAAAAAACCAACTTTTCGCACTTGTGTTAGTGTTGAAAAACCACTTTTCACACTTGTGTTGGTGCAGGGAAACCACTTTTTGCACTTGTATTAGTGTGGGAAAAAACACTTTTCGCACTTGTGTTAGTGTTGAAAAACCACTTTTCGCACTTGTGGTTAGTGTTGAAAAAACCACTTTTCGCACTTGTGTTGGTGCAGGGAAACCACTTTTGCACTTGTATTAGTGTGGAAAAAACACTTTTTGCACTTGTGATAGTGTTGAAAAACCACTTTTCGCACTTGTGTTAGTGTTGAAAAAACCACTTTTCGCACTTGTGTTGGTGCAGGAAACCACTTTTGCACTTGTAATTAGTGTGGAAAAAAACACTTTTCGCACTTGTGTTAGTGTTGAAAAACCACTTTTCGCACTTGTGTTAGTGTTGAAAAACCACATTTTGCACCTGTGTTGGTGCAGGAAACCACTTTTGCACTTGTATAAGTGTGGAAAAAACACTTTTTGCACTGTGTGATAGTGTTGAAAAACCACTTTTCGCACTTGTGTTAGTGTTGAAAAACCACTTTTCGCACTTGTGTTAGTGTTGAAAAACCACTTTTCGCACTTGTGTTGGTGCAGGAAACCACTTTTTGCAACTTGTATTAGTGTGGAAAAAACACTTTTTGCACTTGTGTTAGTGTTGAAAAAACCACTTTTCGCACTTGTGTTAGTGTTGAAAAACCACTTTTCGCACTTGTGTTAGTGTTGAAAAACCACTTTTCGCACTTGTGTTAGTGTTGAAAAACCACTTTTCGCACTTGTGTTAGTGTTGAAAAACCACTTTTCGCACTTGTGTTAGTGTGGAAAAAACCACTTTTCGCACTTATGTTCGTGTTGAAAAACCACTTTTCGCACTTATGTTCGTGTTGAAAAACCACTTTTCGCACTTGTGTTAGTGTTGAAAAACCACTTTTCGCACTTGTGTTGGCGCAGGAAGAAACCACTTTTGCACTTGTATTAGTGTGGAAAAAACACTTTTTGCACTTGTGGTAGTGTTGAAAAACCACTTTTCGCACTTTGTGTTAGTGTTGAAAAACCACTTTTCGCACTTGTGTTTAGTGTTGGAAAAACCACTTTTCGCACTTGTGTTGGTGCAGGAAACCACTTTTGCACTTGTATTAGTGTGGAAAAAACACTTTTCGCACTTGTGTTAGTGTTGAAAAACCACTTTTCGCACTTGTGTTAGTGTTGAAAAACCACTTTTCACACTTGTGTTGGTGCAGGAAACCACTTTTGCACTTGTATTATTGTGGAAAAAATACTTTTTGCACTTGTGTTATTGTTGAAAAACCACTTTTCTCACTTGTGTTGGTGCAGGAAACCACTTTTGCACTTGTATTAGTGTGGAAAAAACACTTTTTTGCACTTGTGATAGTGTTGAAAAAACCACTTTTCCGCACTTGTGTTAGTGTTGAAAAACCACTTATCGCACTTGTGTTGGTGCAGGAAACCACTTTTGCACTTGTATTAGTGTGGAAAAACCACTTTTCGCACTTGTGTTAGTGTTAAAAAACCACTTTTCGCACTTGTGTTAGTGTTTGAAAAACCACTTTTCGCACTTGTGTTAGTGTTGAAAAAACCACTTTTCGCACTTGTGTTGGTGCAGGAAACCACTTTTGCACTTGTATTATTGTGGAAAAACCACTTTTCGCACTTGTGTTAGTGTTGAAAAACCACTTTTTGCACCTGTGTTAAGTGTTGAAAAAAACACTTTTTGCACTTGTGATAGTGTTGAAAAACCACTTTTCGCACTTGTGTTAGTGTTGAAAAACCACTTTTCGCACTGGTGTTGGTGAAGGAAACCACTTTTCGCACTTGTGTTAGTGTTGAAAAACCACTTTTCGCACTTGTGTTAGAGAAGGAAACCACTTTTCGCACTTGTGTTTGTGTTGAAAACCCACTTTTCGCACCTGTGTTCATGTTGAAAATCCACTTTTCCCACTTGTGTTGGTGCAGGAAAACCACTTTTGCACTTGTATTAGTGTGGAAAAAAACACTTTTTCGCACTTGTGTTAGTGTTGAAAAACCACTTTTCGCACTTGTGTTAGTGTTGAAAAACCACTTTTCACACTTGTGTTGGTGCAGGAAACCACTTTTGCACTTGTATTAGTGTGGAAAAAAACACTTTTTGCACTTGTGATAGTGTTGAAAAACCACTTTTCGCACTTGTGTTAGTGTTGAAAAACCACTTTTCGCACTTGTGTTAGTGTTGAAAAACCACTTTTCGCACTTGTGTTAGTGTTGAAAAACCACTTTTCGCACTTGTGTTAGTGTTGAAAACCCCACTTTTCACACTTGTGTTGGTGCAGGAAATCACTTTTGCACTTGTATTAGTGTGGAAAAAAACACTTTTCGCACTTGTGTTAGTGTTGAAAACCACTTTTCGCACTTGTGTTAGTGTTGAAAAACCACTTTTCGCACTTGTGTTGGTGCAGGAAACCACTTTTGCACTTGTATTAGTGTGGAAAAAAACACTTTTTGCGCTGTGTGATAGTGTTGAAAAAACCACTTTTCGCACTTGTGTTAGTGTTGAAAAACCACTTTTCGCACTTGTGTTGGTGCAGGAAACCACTTTTGCACTTGTATTAGTGTGGAAAAAACACTTTTCAGCACTTGTGTTAGTGTTTGAAAAACCACTTTTCGCACTTGTGTTAGTGTTGAAAAACCCACTTTTTGCACCTGTGTTGGTGCAGGAAACCACTTTTGCACTTGTATAAGTGTGGAAAAAACACTTTTTTGCACTTGTGATAGTGTTGAAAAAACCACTTTTCGCACTTGTGTTAGTGTTGAAAAACCACTTTCGCACTTGTGTTAGTGTTGAAAAAACCACTTTTCGCACTTGTGTTGGTGCAGGAAACCACTTTTGCACTTGTATTAGTGTGGAAAAAACACTTTTTGCACTTGTGTTAGTGTTGAAAAACCACTTTTCGCACTTGTGTTAGTGTTGAAAAACCACTTTTCGCACTTGTGTTAGTGTTGAAAAACCACTTTACGCACTTGTGTTAGTGTTGAAAAACCACTTTTCGCACTTGTGTTAGTGTTTGAAAAACCCACTTTTCGCACTTGTGGTTTAGTGTGGAAAAACCACTTTTCGCACTTATGTTCGTGTTGAAAAACCCACTTTTCGCACTTATGTTCGTGTTGAAAAACAACTTTTCGCACTTGTGTTAGGTGTTGGAAAAACCACTTTTCGCACTTGTGTTGGCGCAGGGAAACCACTTTTTGCACTTGTATTAGTGTGGAAAAAACACTTTTTGCACTTGTGGTAGTGTTGAAAAACCCACTTTTCGCACTTGTGTTAGTGTTGAAAAACCACTTTTTCGCACTTGTGTTAGTGTTGGAAAAAACCACTTTTTCGCACTTGTGTTGGTGCAGGAAACCACTTTTGCACTTGTATTAGTGTGGAAAAAACACTTTTCGCACTTGTGTTAGTGTTGAAAAACCACTTTTCGCACTTGTGTTAGTGTTGAAAAACCACTTTTTCACACTTGTGTTGGTGCAGGAAACCACTTTTGCACTTGTATTATTGTGGAAAAAAACACTTTTTGCACTTGTGTTATTGTTGAAAAACCACTTTTCTCACTTGTGTTGGTGCAGGAAACCACTTTTGCACTTGTATTAGTGTGGAAAAAAACACTTTTTGCACTTGTGATAGTGTTGAAAAACCCACTTTTCGCACTTGTGTTAGTGTTGAAAAACCACTTATCGCACTTGTGTTGGTGCAGGAAACCCACTTTTGCACTTGTATTAGTGTGGAAAAACCACTTTTCGCACTTGTGTTAGTGTTAAAAAACCACTTTTCGCACTTGTGTTAGTGTTGAAAAACCACTTTTCCGCACTTGTGTTAGTGTTGAAAAACCACTTTTCGCACTTGTGTTGGTGCAGGAAACCACTTTTGCACTTGTATTATTGTGGAAAAACCACTTTTCGCACTTGTGTTAGTGTTGAAAAACCACTTTTTGCACCTGTGTTAGTGTTGAAAAAAGACTTTTTGCACTTGTGATAGTGTTTGAAAAACCACTTTTCGCACTTGTGTTAGTGTTGAAAAACCACTTTTCGCACTGGTGTTGGTGAAGGGAAACCACTTTTCGCACTTGTGTTAGTGTTTGAAAAACCACTTTTCGCACTTGTGTTAGAGAAGGAAACCACTTTTCGCACTTTGTGTTTGTGTTGAAAACCCACTTTTCGCACCTGTGTTCATGTTGAAAATCCACTTTTCCCACCCGTGTTGGTGCAGGAAAACCCACTTTTGCACTTGTATTAGTGTGGAAAAAACACTTTTTCGCACTTGTGTTAGTGTTGAAAAACCACTTTTTCGCACTTGTGTTAGTGTTGAAAAAACCACTTTTTCACACTTTGTGTTGGTGCAGGAAACCACTTTTGCACTTGTATTAGTGTGGAAAAAAACACTTTTTGCACTTGTGATAGTGTTGAAAACCACTTTTCGCACTTGTGTTAGTGTTGAAAAACCACTTATCGCACTTGTGTTGGTGCAGGAAACCACTTTTTGCACTTGTATTAGTGTTGAAAAACCACTTTTCGCACTTGTGTTAGTGTTGAAAAACCACTTTTCGCACTTGTGTTAGTGTTGAAAAAACACTTTTCGCACTTGTGTTGGTGCAGGAAACCACTTTTGCACTTGTATTAGTGTGGAAAAACCACTTTTCGCACTTGTGTTAGTGTTGAAAAACCACTTTTCGCACTTGTGTTAGTGTTGAAAAACCACTTTTCGCACATGTGTTGGTGCAGGAAAACCACTTTTTGCACTTGTATTAGTGTGGAAAAACCACTTTTCGCACTTGTGTTAGTGTTGAAAAACCACTTTTCGCACTTGTGTTAGTGTTGAAAAACCACTTTTCGCACTTGTGTTAGTGTTGAAAAACCACTTTTCGCACTTGTGTTAGTGTTGAAAAACCACTTTTCGCACTTGTGGTTGGTGCAGGAAACCACTTTTGCACTTGTATTAGTGTGGAAAAAAACACTTTTCGCACTTGTGTTAGTGTTGAAAAACCACTTTTCGCACATTGTGTTAGTGTTGAAAAAACCACTTTTCGCACTTGTGTTGGTGCAGGAAACCACTTTTGCACTTGTATTAGTGTGGAAAAAACACTTTTTTGCACTTGTGATAGTGTTGAAAAACCACTTTTCGCACTTGTGTTAGTGTTGAAAAAACACTTTTCGCACTTGTGTTGGTGCAGGAAACCACTTTTGCACTTGTATTAGTGTGGAAAAAACACTTTTTGCACTTGTGATAGTGTTGAAAAACCACTTTTTGCACTTGTGTTAGTGTTGAAAAACCACTTTTCGCACTTGTGTTAGTGTTGAAAAACCACTTTTCGCACTTGTGTTGGTGCAGGAAACCACTTTTGCACTTGTATTAGTGTGGAAAAAACACTTTTCGCACTTGTGTTAGTGTTGAAAAACCACTTTTCGCACTTGTGTTAGTGTTGAAAAACCACTTTTCACACTTGTGTTGGTGCAGGAAACCACTTTTGCACTTGTATTATTGTGGAAAAAAAACACTTTTTGCACTTGTGTTAGTGTTGAAAAACCACTTTCTCACTTGTGTTGGTGCAGGAAACCACTTTTGCACTTGTATTAGTGTGGCAAAAACACTTTTTGCACTTGTGATAGTGTTGAAAAACCACTTTTCGCACTTGTGTTAGTGTTGAAAAACCACTTATCGCACTTGTGTTGGTGCAGGAAACCACTTTTGCACTTGTATTAGTGTGGAAAAAACACTTTTTGCACTTGTGATAGTGTTGAAAAACCACTTTTCGCACTTGTGTTAGTGTTGAAAAACCACTTTTCGCACTTGTGTTAGTGTGGAAAAACCACTTTTCGCACTTGTGTTCGTGTTGAAAAACCACTTTTCGCACTTGTGTTAGTGTTGAAAAAACCACTTTTCGCACTTGTGTTGGTGCAGGAAACCACTTTTGCACTTGTATTAGTGTGGAAAAAACACTTTTTGCACTTGTGATAGTGTTGAAAAACCACTTTTCGCACTTGTGTTAGTGTTGAAAAACCACTTTTCGCACTTGTGTTGGTGCAGGAAACCACTTTTGCACTTGTATTAGTGTGGAAAAAAACACTTTTCGCACTTGTGTTAGTGTTGAAAAACCACTTTTCGCACTTGTGTTAGTGTTGAAAAACACATTTTGCACCTGTGTTGGTGCAGGGAAAACCACTTTTGCACTTGTATAAGTGTGGAAAAAACACTTTTTGCACTTGTGATAGTGTTGAAAAACCACTTTTCGCACTTGTGTTAGTGTTGAAAAACCACTTTTCGCACTTGTGTTAGTGTTGAAAAACCACTTTTCGCACTTGTGTTGGTGCAGGAAACCACTTTTGCACTTGTATTAGTGTGGAAAAAACACTTTTTGCACTTGTGTTAGTGTTGAAAAACCACTTTTCGCACTTGTGTTAGTGTTGAAAAACCACTTTTCGCACTTGTGTTAGTGTTGAAAAACCACTTTTCGCACTTGTGTTAGTGTTGAAAAACCACTTTTCGCACTTGTGTTAGTGTTGAAAAACCACTTTTCGCACTTGTGTTAGTGTGGAAAAACCACTTTTCGCACTTATGTTCGTGTTGAAAAACCACTTTTCGCACTTATGTTCGTGTTGAAAAACCACTTTTCGCACTTGTGTTAGTGTTGAAAAACCACTTTTCGCACTTGTGTTGGCGCAGGAAACCACTTTTGCACTTGTATTAGTGTGGAAAAAACACTTTTTGCACTTGTGGTAGTGTTGAAAACCACTTTTCGCACTTGTGTTAGTGTTGAAAAACCACTTTTCGCACTTGTGTTAGTGTTGAAAAACCACTTTTCGCACATGTGTTGGTGCAGGAAACCACTTTTTGCACTTGTATTAGTGTGGAAAAACCACTTTTCGCACTTGTGTTAGTGTTGAAAAACCACTTTTCGCACTTGTGATAGTGTTGAAAAACCACTTTTCGCACTTGTGTTAGTGTTGAAAAACCACTTTTCGCACTTGTGTTAGTGTTGAAAAACCACTTTTCGCACTTGTGTTGGTGCAGGGAAACCACTTTTGCACTTGTATTAGTGTGGAAAAAAACACTTTTCGCACTTGTGTTAGTGTTGAAAAACCACTTTTCGCACATGTGTTAGTGTTGAAAAACCACTTTTCGCACTTGTGTTGGTGCAGGGAAACCACTTTTGCACTTGTATTAGTGTGGAAAAAACACTTTTTGCACTTGTGATAGTGTTGAAAAACCACTTTTCGCACTTGTGTTAGTGTTGAAAAAACACTTTTCGCACTTGTGTTGGTGCAGGAAACCACTTTTGCACTTGTATTAGTGTGGAAAAAACACTTTTTGCACTTGTGATAGTGTTGAAAAACCACTTTTCGCACTTGTGTTAGTGTTGAAAAACCACTTTTCGCACTTGTGTTAGTGTTGAAAAACCACTTTTCGCACTTGTGTTGGTGCAGGAAACCACTTTTGCACTTGTATTAGTGTGGAAAAAAACACTTTTCGCACTTGTGTTAGTGTTGAAAAACCACTTTTCGCACTTGTGTTAGTGTTGAAAAACCACTTTTCACACTTGTGTTGGTGCAGGAAACCACTTTTGCACTTGTATTATTGTGGAAAAAAACACTTTTTGCACTTGTGTTAGTGTTGAAAAACCACTTTCTCACTTGTGTTGGTGCAGGAAACCACTTTTGCACTTGTATTAGTGTGGCAAAAACACTTTTTGCACTTGTGATAGTGTTGAAAAACCACTTTTCGCACTTGTGTTAGTGTTGAAAAACCACTTATCGCACTTGTGTTGGTGCAGGAAACCACTTTTGCACTTGTATTAGTGTGGAAAAAACACTTTTTGCACTTGTGATAGTGTTGAAAAACCACTTTTCGCACTTGTGTTAGTGTTGAAAAACCACTTTTCGCACTTGTGTTAGTGTTGGAAAAACCACTTTTCGCACTTGTGTTCGTGTTGAAAAACCACTTTTCGCACTTGTGTTAGTGTTGAAAAACCACTTTTCGCACTTGTGTTGGTGCAGGGAAACCACTTTTGCACTTGTATTAGTGTGGAAAAAACACTTTTTGCACTTGTGATAGTGTTGAAAAACCACTTTTCGCACTTGTGTTAGTGTTGAAAAACCACTTTTCGCACTTGTGTTGGTGCAGGAAACCACTTTTGCACTTGTATTAGTGTGGAAAAAACACTTTTCGCACTTGTGTTAGTGTTGAAAAACCACTTTTCGCACTTGTGTTAGTGTTGAAAAACACTTTTCGGCACTTGTGTTGGCGCAGGAAACCACTTTTGCACTTGTATTAGTGTGGAAAAAACACTTTTTGCACTTGTGGTAGTGTTGAAAAACCACTTTTCGCACTTGTGTTAGTGTTGAAAAACCACTTTTCGCACTTGTGTTAGTGTTGGAAAAACCACTTTTCGCACTTGTGTTGGTGCAGGAAACCACTTTTGCACTTGTATTAGTGTGGAAAAAACACTTTTCGCACTTGTGTTAGTGTTGAAAAACCACTTTTCGCACTTGTGTTAGTGTTGAAAAACCACTTTTCACACTTGTGTTGGTGCAGGGAAACCACTTTTGCACTTGTATTATTGTGGAAAAAAATACTTTTTGCACTTGTGTTATTGTTGAAAAACCACTTTTCTCACTTGTGTTGGTGCAGGAAACCACTTTTGCACTTGTATTAGTGTGGAAAAAACACTTTTTGCACTTGTGATAGTGTTGAAAAAACCACTTTTCGCACTTGTGTTAGTGTTGAAAAACCACTTATCGCACTTGTGTTGGTGCAGGAAACCACTTTTGCACTTGTATTAGTGTGGAAAAACCACTTTTCGCACTTGTGTTAGTGTTAAAAAAACCACTTTTCGCACTTGTGTTAGTGTTGAAAAACACTTTTCGCACTTGTGTTAGTGTTGAAAAACCACTTTTCGCACTTGTGTTGGTGCAGGAAACCACTTTTGCACTTGTATTATTGTGGAAAAACCACTTTTCGCACTTGTGTTAGTGTTGAAAAACCACTTTTTGCACCTGTGTTAGTGTTGAAAAAACACTTTTTGCACTTGTGATAGTGTTGAAAAACACTTTTCGCACTTGTGTTAGTGTTGAAAAACCACTTTTCGCACTGGTGTTGGTGAAGGAAACCACTTTTCGCACTTGTGTTAGTGTTTGAAAAACCACTTTTCGCACTTGTGTTAGAGAAGGAAACCACTTTTCGCACTTGTGTTTGTGTTGAAAACCCACTTTTCGCACCTGTGTTCATGTTGAAAATCCACTTTTCCCACTTGTGTTGGTGCAGGAAACCACTTTTGCACTTGTATTAGTGTGGAAAAAACACTTTTCGCACTTGTGTTAGTGTTGAAAAACCACTTTTCGCACTTGTGTTAGTGTTGAAAAACCACTTTTCACACTTGTGTTGGTGCAGGAAACCACTTTTGCACTTGTATTAGTGTGGAAAAAACACTTTTTGCACTTGTGATAGTGTTGAAAAACCACTTTTCGCACTTGTGTTAGTGTTGAAAAACCACTTTTCGCACTTGTGTTAGTGTTGAAAAAACCACTTTTCGCACTTGTGTTAGTGTTGAAAAAACCACTTTTCGCACTTGTGTTAGTGTTGAAAACCCACTTTTCACACTTGTGTTGGTGCAGGAAATCACTTTTGCACTTGTATTTAGTGTGGAAAAAACACTTTTCGCACTTGTGTTAGTGTTGAAAACCACTTTTCGCACTTGTGTTAGTGTTGAAAAACCACTTTTCGCAACTTGTGTTGGTGCAGGAAACCACTTTTTGCACTTTGTATTAGTGTGGAAAAAACACTTTTTGCGCTTGTGATAGTGTTGAAAAACCACTTTTCGCACTTGTGTTAGTGTTGAAAAACCACTTTTCGCACTTGTGTTGGTGCAGGAAACCACTTTTGCACTTGTATTAGTGTGGAAAAAACACTTTTTCGCACTTGTGTTAGTGTTGAAAAACCACTTTTCGCACTTGTGTTAGTGTTGAAAAACCACTTTTTGCACCTGTGTTGGTAAACCACTTTTCGCACTTGTGTTAGTGTTGAAAAACCACTTTTCGCACTCGTGTTAGTGTTGAAAAACCACTTTTCGCACTTGTGTTGGTGCAGGAAACCACTTTTGCACTTGTATTAGTGTGGAAAAAACACTTTTTGCACTTGTGTTAGTGTTGAAAAACCACTTTTCGCACTTGTGTTAGTGTTGAAAAACCACTTTTCGCACTTGTGTTAGTGTTGAAAAACCACTTTACGCACTTGTGTTAGTGTTGAAAAACCACTTTTCGCACTTGTGTTAGTGTTGAAAAACCACTTTTCGCACTTGTGTTAGTGTGGAAAAACCACTTTTCGCACTTATGTTCGTGTTGAAAAACCACTTTTCGCACTTATGTTCGTGTTGAAAAACAACTTTTCGCACTTGTGTTAGTGTTGAAAAACCACTTTTCGCACTTGTGTTGGCGCAGGAAACCACTTTTGCACTTGTATTAGTGTGGAAAAAACACTTTTTGCACTTGTGGTAGTGTTGAAAAACCACTTTTCGCACTTGTGTTAGTGTTGAAAAACCACTTTTCGCACTTGTGTTAGTGTTGGAAAAACCACTTTTCGCACTTGTGTTGGTGCAGGAAACCACTTTTGCACTTGTATTAGTGTGGAAAAAACACTTTTCGCACTTGTGTTAGTGTTGAAAAACCACTTTTCGCACTTGTGTTAGTGTTGAAAAACCACTTTTCACACTTGTGTTGGTGCAGGAAACCACTTTTGCACTTGTATTATTGTGGAAAAAACACTTTTTGCACTTGTGTTATTGTTGAAAAACCACTTTTCTCACTTGTGTTGGTGCAGGAAACCACTTTTGCACTTGTATTAGTGTGGAAAAAACACTTTTTGCACTTGTGATAGTGTTGAAAAACCACTTTTCGCACTTGTGTTAGTGTTGAAAAACCACTTATCGCACTTGTGTTGGTGCAGGAAACCACTTTTGCACTTGTATTAGTGTGGAAAAACCACTTTTCGCACTTGTGTTAGTGTTAAAAAACCACTTTTCGCACTTGTGTTAGTGTTGAAAAACCACTTTTCGCACTTGTGTTAGTGTTGAAAAACCACTTTTCGCACTTGTGTTGGTGCAGGAAACCACTTTTGCACTTGTATTATTGTGGAAAAACCACTTTTCGCACTTGTGTTAGTGTTGAAAAACCACTTTTTGCACCTGTGTTAGTGTTGAAAAAAGACTTTTTGCACTTGTGATAGTGTTGAAAAACCACTTTTCGCACTTGTGTTAGTGTTGAAAAACCACTTTTCGCACTGGTGTTGGTGAAGGAAACCACTTTTCGCACTTGTGTTAGTGTTGAAAAACCACTTTTCGCACTTGTGTTAGAGAAGGAAACCACTTTTCGCACTTGTGTTTGTGTTGAAAACCCACTTTTCGCACCTGTGTTCATGTTGAAAATCCACTTTTCCCACCCGTGTTGGTGCAGGAAACCACTTTTGCACTTGTATTAGTGTGGAAAAAACACTTTTCGCACTTGTGTTAGTGTTGAAAAACCACTTTTCGCACTTGTGTTAGTGTTGAAAAACCACTTTTCACACTTGTGTTGGTGCAGGAAACCACTTTTGCACTTGTATTAGTGTGGAAAAAACACTTTTTGCACTTGTGATAGTGTTGAAAAACCACTTTTCGCACTTGTGTTAGTGTTGAAAAACCACTTATCGCACTTGTGTTGGTGCAGGAAACCACTTTTGCACTTGTATTAGTGTTGAAAAACCACTTTTCGCACTTGTGTTAGTGTTGAAAAACCACTTTTCGCACTTGTGTTAGTGTTGAAAAACCACTTTTCGCACTTGTGTTGGTGCAGGAAACCACTTTTGCACTTGTATTAGTGTGGAAAAACCACTTTTCGCACTTGTGTTAGTGTTGAAAAACCACTTTTCGCACTTGTGTTAGTGTTGAAAAACCACTTTTCGCACATGTGTTGGTGCAGGAAACCACTTTTGCACTTGTATTAGTGTGGAAAAACCACTTTTCGCACTTGTGTTAGTGTTGAAAAAGCACTTTTCGCACTTGTGTTAGTGTTGAAAAACCACTTTTCGCACTTGTGTTAGTGTTGAAAAACCACTTTTCGCACTTGTGTTAGTGTTGAAAAACCACTTTTCGCACTTGTGTTGGTGCAGGAAACCACTTTTGCACTTGTATTAGTGTGGAAAAAACACTTTTCGCACTTGTGTTAGTGTTGAAAAACCACTTTTCGCACATGTGTTAGTGTTGAAAAACCACTTTTCGCACTTGTGTTGGTGCAGGAAACCACTTTTGCACTTGTATTAGTGTGGAAAAAACACTTTTTGCACTTGTGATAGTGTTGAAAAACCACTTTTCGCACTTGTGTTAGTGTTGAAAAAACACTTTTCGCACTTGTGTTGGTGCAGGAAACCACTTTTGCACTTGTATTAGTGTGGAAAAAACACTTTTTGCACTTGTGATAGTGTTGAAAAACCACTTTTCGCACTTGTGTTAGTGTTGAAAAACCACTTTTCGCACTTGTGTTAGTGTTGAAAAACCACTTTTCGCACTTGTGTTGGTGCAGGAAACCACTTTTGCACTTGTATTAGTGTGGAAAAAACACTTTTCGCACTTGTGTTAGTGTTGAAAAACCACTTTTCGCACTTGTGTTAGTGTTGAAAAACCACTTTTCACACTTGTGTTGGTGCAGGAAACCACTTTTGCACTTGTATTATTGTGGAAAAAAACACTTTTTGCACTTGTGTTAGTGTTGAAAAACCACTTTCTCACTTGTGTTGGTGCAGGAAACCACTTTTGCACTTGTATTAGTGTGGCAAAAACACTTTTTGCACTTGTGATAGTGTTGAAAAACCACTTTTCGCACTTGTGTTAGTGTTGAAAAACCACTTATCGCACTTGTGTTGGTGCAGGAAACCACTTTTGCACTTGTATTAGTGTGGAAAAAACACTTTTTGCACTTGTGATAGTGTTGAAAAACCACTTTTCGCACTTGTGTTAGTGTTGAAAAACCACTTTTCGCACTTGTGTTAGTGTGGAAAAACCACTTTTCGCACTTGTGTTCGTGTTGAAAAACCACTTTTCGCACTTGTGTTAGTGTTGAAAAACCACTTTTCGCACTTGTGTTGGTGCAGGAAACCACTTTTGCACTTGTATTAGTGTGGAAAAAACACTTTTTGCACTTGTGATAGTGTTGAAAAACCACTTTTCGCACTTGTGTTAGTGTTGAAAAACCACTTTTCGCACTTGTGTTGGTGCAGGAAACCACTTTTGCACTTGTATTAGTGTGGAAAAAACACTTTTCGCACTTGTGTTAGTGTTGAAAAACCACTTTTCGCACTTGTGTTAGTGTTGAAAAACCACATTTTGCACCTGTGTTGGTGCAGGAAACCACTTTTGCACTTGTATAAGTGTGGAAAAAACACTTTTTGCACTTGTGATAGTGTTGAAAAACCACTTTTCGCACTTGTGTTAGTGTTGAAAAACCACTTTTCGCACTTGTGTTAGTGTTGAAAAACCACTTTTCGCACTTGTGTTGGTGCAGGAAACCACTTTTGCACTTGTATTAGTGTGGAAAAAACACTTTTTGCACTTGTGTTAGTGTTGAAAAACCACTTTTCGCACTTGTGTTAGTGTTGAAAAACCACTTTTCGCACTTGTGTTAGTGTTGAAAAACCACTTTTCGCACTTGTGTTAGTGTTGAAAAACCACTTTTCGCACTTGTGTTAGTGTTGAAAAACCACTTTTTGCACTTGTGATAGTGTTGAAAAACCACTTTTCGCACTTGTGTTAGTGTTGAAAAACCACTTTTCGCACTTGTGTTGGTGCAGGAAACCACTTTTGCACTTGTATTAGTGTGGAAAAAACACTTTTCGCACTTGTGTTAGTGTTGAAAAACCACTTTTCGCACTTGTGTTAGTGTTGAAAAACCACATTTTGCACCTGTGTTGGTGCAGGAAACCACTTTTGCACTTGTATAAGTGTGGAAAAAACACTTTTTGCACTTGTGATAGTGTTGAAAAACCACTTTTCGCACTTGTGTTAGTGTTGAAAAACCACTTTTCGCACTTGTGTTAGTGTTGAAAAACCACTTTTCGCACTTGTGTTGGTGCAGGAAACCACTTTTGCACTTGTATTAGTGTGGAAAAAACACTTTTTGCACTTGTGTTAGTGTTGAAAAACCACTTTTCGCACTTGTGTTAGTGTTGAAAAACCACTTTTCGCACTTGTGTTAGTGTTGAAAAACCACTTTTCGCACTTGTGTTAGTGTTGAAAAACCACTTTTCGCACTTGTGTTAGTGTTGAAAAACCACTTTTCGCACTTGTGTTAGTGTGGAAAAACCACTTTTCGCACTTATGTTCGTGTTGAAAAACCACTTTTCGCACTTATGTTCGTGTTGAAAAACCACTTTTCGCACTTGTGTTAGTGTTGAAAAACCACTTTTCGCACTTGTGTTGGCGCAGGAAACCACTTTTGCACTTGTATTAGTGTGGAAAAAACACTTTTTGCACTTGTGGTAGTGTTGAAAAACCACTTTTCGCACTTGTGTTAGTGTTGAAAAACCACTTTTCGCACTTGTGTTAGTGTTGAAAAACCACTTTTCGCACATGTGTTGGTGCAGGAAACCACTTTTGCACTTGTATTAGTGTGGAAAAACCACTTTTCGCACTTGTGTTAGTGTTGAAAAACCACTTTTCGCACTTGTGTTAGTGTTGAAAAACCACTTTTCGCACTTGTGTTAGTGTTGAAAAACCACTTTTCGCACTTGTGTTAGTGTTGAAAAACCACTTTTCGCACTTGTGTTGGTGCAGGAAACCACTTTTGCACTTGTATTAGTGTGGAAAAAACACTTTTCGCACTTGTGTTAGTGTTGAAAAACCACTTTTCGCACATGTGTTAGTGTTGAAAAACCACTTTTCGCACTTGTGTTGGTGCAGGAAACCACTTTTGCACTTGTATTAGTGTGGAAAAAACACTTTTTGCACTTGTGATAGTGTTGAAAAACCACTTTTCGCACTTGTGTTAGTGTTGAAAAAACACTTTTCGCACTTGTGTTGGTGCAGGAAACCACTTTTGCACTTGTATTAGTGTGGAAAAAACACTTTTTGCACTTGTGATAGTGTTGAAAAACCACTTTTCGCACTTGTGTTAGTGTTGAAAAACCACTTTTCGCACTTGTGTTAGTGTTGAAAAACCACTTTTCGCACTTGTGTTGGTGCAGGAAACCACTTTTGCACTTGTATTAGTGTGGAAAAAACACTTTTCGCACTTGTGTTAGTGTTGAAAAACCACTTTTCGCACTTGTGTTAGTGTTGAAAAACCACTTTTCACACTTGTGTTGGTGCAGGAAACCACTTTTGCACTTGTATTATTGTGGAAAAAAACACTTTTTGCACTTGTGTTAGTGTTGAAAAACCACTTTCTCACTTGTGTTGGTGCAGGAAACCACTTTTGCACTTGTATTAGTGTGGCAAAAACACTTTTTGCACTTGTGATAGTGTTGAAAAACCACTTTTCGCACTTGTGTTAGTGTTGAAAAACCACTTATCGCACTTGTGTTGGTGCAGGAAACCACTTTTGCACTTGTATTAGTGTGGAAAAAACACTTTTTGCACTTGTGATAGTGTTGAAAAACCACTTTTCGCACTTGTGTTAGTGTTGAAAAACCACTTTTCGCACTTGTGTTAGTGTGGAAAAACCACTTTTCGCACTTGTGTTCGTGTTGAAAAACCACTTTTCGCACTTGTGTTAGTGTTGAAAAACCACTTTTCGCACTTGTGTTGGTGCAGGAAACCACTTTTGCACTTGTATTAGTGTGGAAAAAACACTTTTTGCACTTGTGATAGTGTTGAAAAACCACTTTTCGCACTTGTGTTAGTGTTGAAAAACCACTTTTCGCACTTGTGTTGGTGCAGGAAACCACTTTTGCACTTGTATTAGTGTGGAAAAAACACTTTTCGCACTTGTGTTAGTGTTGAAAAACCACTTTTCGCACTTGTGTTAGTGTTGAAAAACCACTTTTCGCACTTGTGTTGGCGCAGGAAACCACTTTTGCACTTGTATTAGTGTGGAAAAAACACTTTTTGCACTTGTGGTAGTGTTGAAAAACCACTTTTCGCACTTGTGTTAGTGTTGAAAAACCACTTTTCGCACTTGTGTTAGTGTTGGAAAAACCACTTTTCGCACTTGTGTTGGTGCAGGAAACCACTTTTGCACTTGTATTAGTGTGGAAAAAACACTTTTCGCACTTGTGTTAGTGTTGAAAAACCACTTTTCGCACTTGTGTTAGTGTTGAAAAACCACTTTTCACACTTGTGTTGGTGCAGGAAACCACTTTTGCACTTGTATTATTGTGGAAAAAATACTTTTTGCACTTGTGTTATTGTTGAAAAACCACTTTTCTCACTTGTGTTGGTGCAGGAAACCACTTTTGCACTTGTATTAGTGTGGAAAAAACACTTTTTGCACTTGTGATAGTGTTGAAAAACCACTTTTCGCACTTGTGTTAGTGTTGAAAAACCACTTATCGCACTTGTGTTGGTGCAGGAAACCACTTTTGCACTTGTATTAGTGTGGAAAAACCACTTTTCGCACTTGTGTTAGTGTTAAAAAACCACTTTTCGCACTTGTGTTAGTGTTGAAAAACCACTTTTCGCACTTGTGTTAGTGTTGAAAAACCACTTTTCGCACTTGTGTTGGTGCAGGAAACCACTTTTGCACTTGTATTATTGTGGAAAAACCACTTTTCGCACTTGTGTTAGTGTTGAAAAACCACTTTTTGCACCTGTGTTAGTGTTGAAAAAACACTTTTTGCACTTGTGATAGTGTTGAAAAACCACTTTTCGCACTTGTGTTAGTGTTGAAAAACCACTTTTCGCACTGGTGTTGGTGAAGGAAACCACTTTTCGCACTTGTGTTAGTGTTGAAAAACCACTTTTCGCACTTGTGTTAGAGAAGGAAACCACTTTTCGCACTTGTGTTTGTGTTGAAAACCCACTTTTCGCACCTGTGTTCATGTTGAAAATCCACTTTTCCCACTTGTGTTGGTGCAGGAAACCACTTTTGCACTTGTATTAGTGTGGAAAAAACACTTTTCGCACTTGTGTTAGTGTTGAAAAACCACTTTTCGCACTTGTGTTAGTGTTGAAAAACCACTTTTCACACTTGTGTTGGTGCAGGAAACCACTTTTGCACTTGTATTAGTGTGGAAAAAACACTTTTTGCACTTGTGATAGTGTTGAAAAACCACTTTTCGCACTTGTGTTAGTGTTGAAAAACCACTTTTCGCACTTGTGTTAGTGTTGAAAAACCACTTTTCGCACTTGTGTTAGTGTTGAAAAACCACTTTTCGCACTTGTGTTAGTGTTGAAAACCCACTTTTCACACTTGTGTTGGTGCAGGAAATCACTTTTGCACTTGTATTAGTGTGGAAAAAACACTTTTCGCACTTGTGTTAGTGTTGAAAACCACTTTTCGCACTTGTGTTAGTGTTGAAAAACCACTTTTCGCACTTGTGTTGGTGCAGGAAACCACTTTTGCACTTGTATTAGTGTGGAAAAAACACTTTTTGCGCTTGTGATAGTGTTGAAAAACCACTTTTCGCACTTGTGTTAGTGTTGAAAAACCACTTTTCGCACTTGTGTTGGTGCAGGAAACCACTTTTGCACTTGTATTAGTGTGGAAAAAACACTTTTCGCACTTGTGTTAGTGTTGAAAAACCACTTTTCGCACTTGTGTTAGTGTTGAAAAACCACTTTTTGCACCTGTGTTGGTGCAGGAAACCACTTTTGCACTTGTATAAGTGTGGAAAAAACACTTTTTGCACTTGTGATAGTGTTGAAAAACCACTTTTCGCACTTGTGTTAGTGTTGAAAAACCACTTTTCGCACTTGTGTTAGTGTTGAAAAACCACTTTTCGCACTTGTGTTGGTGCAGGAAACCACTTTTGCACTTGTATTAGTGTGGAAAAAACACTTTTTGCACTTGTGTTAGTGTTGAAAAACCACTTTTCGCACTTGTGTTAGTGTTGAAAAACCACTTTTCGCACTTGTGTTAGTGTTGAAAAACCACTTTACGCACTTGTGTTAGTGTTGAAAAACCACTTTTCGCACTTGTGTTAGTGTTGAAAAACCACTTTTCGCACTTGTGTTAGTGTGGAAAAACCACTTTTCGCACTTATGTTCGTGTTGAAAAACCACTTTTCGCACTTATGTTCGTGTTGAAAAACAACTTTTCGCACTTGTGTTAGTGTTGAAAAACCACTTTTCGCACTTGTGTTGGCGCAGGAAACCACTTTTGCACTTGTATTAGTGTGGAAAAAACACTTTTTGCACTTGTGGTAGTGTTGAAAAACCACTTTTCGCACTTGTGTTAGTGTTGAAAAACCACTTTTCGCACTTGTGTTAGTGTTGGAAAAACCACTTTTCGCACTTGTGTTGGTGCAGGAAACCACTTTTGCACTTGTATTAGTGTGGAAAAAACACTTTTCGCACTTGTGTTAGTGTTGAAAAACCACTTTTCGCACTTGTGTTAGTGTTGAAAAACCACTTTTCACACTTGTGTTGGTGCAGGAAACCACTTTTGCACTTGTATTATTGTGGAAAAAACACTTTTTGCACTTGTGTTATTGTTGAAAAACCACTTTTCTCACTTGTGTTGGTGCAGGAAACCACTTTTGCACTTGTATTAGTGTGGAAAAAACACTTTTTGCACTTGTGATAGTGTTGAAAAACCACTTTTCGCACTTGTGTTAGTGTTGAAAAACCACTTATCGCACTTGTGTTGGTGCAGGAAACCACTTTTGCACTTGTATTAGTGTGGAAAAACCACTTTTCGCACTTGTGTTAGTGTTAAAAAACCACTTTTCGCACTTGTGTTAGTGTTGAAAAACCACTTTTCGCACTTGTGTTAGTGTTGAAAAACCACTTTTCGCACTTGTGTTGGTGCAGGAAACCACTTTTGCACTTGTATTATTGTGGAAAAACCACTTTTCGCACTTGTGTTAGTGTTGAAAAACCACTTTTTGCACCTGTGTTAGTGTTGAAAAAAGACTTTTTGCACTTGTGATAGTGTTGAAAAACCACTTTTCGCACTTGTGTTAGTGTTGAAAAACCACTTTTCGCACTGGTGTTGGTGAAGGAAACCACTTTTCGCACTTGTGTTAGTGTTGAAAAACCACTTTTCGCACTTGTGTTAGAGAAGGAAACCACTTTTCGCACTTGTGTTTGTGTTGAAAACCCACTTTTCGCACCTGTGTTCATGTTGAAAATCCACTTTTCCCACCCGTGTTGGTGCAGGAAACCACTTTTGCACTTGTATTAGTGTGGAAAAAACACTTTTCGCACTTGTGTTAGTGTTGAAAAACCACTTTTCGCACTTGTGTTAGTGTTGAAAAACCACTTTTCACACTTGTGTTGGTGCAGGAAACCACTTTTGCACTTGTATTAGTGTGGAAAAAACACTTTTTGCACTTGTGATAGTGTTGAAAAACCACTTTTCGCACTTGTGTTAGTGTTGAAAAACCACTTATCGCACTTGTGTTGGTGCAGGAAACCACTTTTGCACTTGTATTAGTGTTGAAAAACCACTTTTCGCACTTGTGTTAGTGTTGAAAAACCACTTTTCGCACTTGTGTTAGTGTTGAAAAACCACTTTTCGCACTTGTGTTGGTGCAGGAAACCACTTTTGCACTTGTATTAGTGTGGAAAAACCACTTTTCGCACTTGTGTTAGTGTTGAAAAACCACTTTTCGCACTTGTGTTAGTGTTGAAAAACCACTTTTCGCACATGTGTTGGTGCAGGAAACCACTTTTGCACTTGTATTAGTGTGGAAAAACCACTTTTCGCACTTGTGTTAGTGTTGAAAAAGCACTTTTCGCACTTGTGTTAGTGTTGAAAAACCACTTTTCGCACTTGTGTTAGTGTTGAAAAACCACTTTTCGCACTTGTGTTAGTGTTGAAAAACCACTTTTCGCACTTGTGTTGGTGCAGGAAACCACTTTTGCACTTGTATTAGTGTGGAAAAAACACTTTTCGCACTTGTGTTAGTGTTGAAAAACCACTTTTCGCACATGTGTTAGTGTTGAAAAACCACTTTTCGCACTTGTGTTGGTGCAGGAAACCACTTTTGCACTTGTATTAGTGTGGAAAAAACACTTTTTGCACTTGTGATAGTGTTGAAAAACCACTTTTCGCACTTGTGTTAGTGTTGAAAAAACACTTTTCGCACTTGTGTTGGTGCAGGAAACCACTTTTGCACTTGTATTAGTGTGGAAAAAACACTTTTTGCACTTGTGATAGTGTTGAAAAACCACTTTTCGCACTTGTGTTAGTGTTGAAAAACCACTTTTCGCACTTGTGTTAGTGTTGAAAAACCACTTTTCGCACTTGTGTTGGTGCAGGAAACCACTTTTGCACTTGTATTAGTGTGGAAAAAACACTTTTCGCACTTGTGTTAGTGTTGAAAAACCACTTTTCGCACTTGTGTTAGTGTTGAAAAACCACTTTTCACACTTGTGTTGGTGCAGGAAACCACTTTTGCACTTGTATTATTGTGGAAAAAAACACTTTTTGCACTTGTGTTAGTGTTGAAAAACCACTTTCTCACTTGTGTTGGTGCAGGAAACCACTTTTGCACTTGTATTAGTGTGGCAAAAACACTTTTTGCACTTGTGATAGTGTTGAAAAACCACTTTTCGCACTTGTGTTAGTGTTGAAAAACCACTTATCGCACTTGTGTTGGTGCAGGAAACCACTTTTGCACTTGTATTAGTGTGGAAAAAACACTTTTTGCACTTGTGATAGTGTTGAAAAACCACTTTTCGCACTTGTGTTAGTGTTGAAAAACCACTTTTCGCACTTGTGTTAGTGTGGAAAAACCACTTTTCGCACTTGTGTTCGTGTTGAAAAACCACTTTTCGCACTTGTGTTAGTGTTGAAAAACCACTTTTCGCACTTGTGTTGGTGCAGGAAACCACTTTTGCACTTGTATTAGTGTGGAAAAAACACTTTTTGCACTTGTGATAGTGTTGAAAAACCACTTTTCGCACTTGTGTTAGTGTTGAAAAACCACTTTTCGCACTTGTGTTGGTGCAGGAAACCACTTTTGCACTTGTATTAGTGTGGAAAAAACACTTTTCGCACTTGTGTTAGTGTTGAAAAACCACTTTTCGCACTTGTGTTAGTGTTGAAAAACCACATTTTGCACCTGTGTTGGTGCAGGAAACCACTTTTGCACTTGTATAAGTGTGGAAAAAACACTTTTTGCACCTGTGATAGTGTTGAAAAACCACTTTTCGCACTTGTGTTAGTGTTGAAAAACCACTTTTCGCACTTGTGTTAGTGTTGAAAAACCACTTTTCGCACTTGTGTTGGTGCAGGAAACCACTTTTGCACTTGTATTAGTGTGGAAAAAACACTTTTTGCACTTGTGTTAGTGTTGAAAAACCACTTTTCGCACTTGTGTTAGTGTTGAAAAACCACTTTTCGCACTTGTGTTAGTGTTGAAAAACCACTTTTCGCACTTGTGTTAGTGTTGAAAAACCACTTTTCGCACTTGTGTTAGTGTTGAAAAACCACTTTTCGCACTTGTGTTAGTGTGGAAAACCACTTTTCGCACTTATGTTCGTGTTGAAAAACCACTTTTCGCACTTATGTTCGTGTTGAAAAACCACTTTTCGCACTTGTGTTAGTGTTGAAAACCACTTTTCGCACTTGTGTTGGCGCAGGAAACCACTTTTGCACTTGTATTAGTGTGGAAAAAACACTTTTTGCACTTGTGGTAGTGTTGAAAAACCACTTTTCGCACTTGTGTTAGTGTTGAAAAACCACTTTTCGCACTTGTGTTAGTGTTGAAAAACCACTTTTCGCACATGTGTTTTGGTGCAGGAAACCACTTTTGCACTTGTATTAGTGTGGAAAAACCACTTTTCGCACTTGTGTTAGTGTTGAAAAACCACTTTTCGCACTTGTGTTAGTGTTGAAAAACCACTTTTCGCACTTGTGTTAGTGTTGAAAAACCACTTTTCGCACTTGTGTTAGTGTTGAAAAACCACTTTTCGCACTTGTGTTGGTGCAGGAAACCACTTTTGCACTTGTATTAGTGTGGAAAAAACACTTTTCGCACTTGTGTTAGTGTTGAAAAACCACTTTTCGCACATGTGTTAGTGTTGAAAAACCACTTTTCGCACTTGTGTTGGTGAAGGAAACCACTTTTGCACTTGTATTAGTGTGGAAAAAACACTTTTTGCACTTGTGATAGTGTTGAAAAACCACTTTTCGCACTTGTGTTAGTGTTGAAAAAACACTTTTCGCACTTGTGTTGGTGCAGGAAACCACTTTTGCACTTGTATTAGTGTGGAAAAAACACTTTTTGCACTTGTGATAGTGTTGAAAAACCACTTTTCGCACTTGTGTTAGTGTTGAAAAACCACTTTTCGCACTTGTGTTAGTGTTGAAAAACCACTTTTCGCACTTGTGTTGGTGCAGGAAACCACTTTTGCACTTGTATTAGTGTGGAAAAAACACTTTTCGCACTTGTGTTAGTGTTGAAAAACCACTTTTCGCACTTGTGTTAGTGTTGAAAAACCACTTTTCACACTTGTGTTGGTGCAGGAAACCACTTTTGCACTTGTATTATTGTGGAAAAAAACACTTTTTGCACTTGTGTTAGTGTTGAAAAACCACTTTCTCACTTGTGTTGGTGCAGGAAACCACTTTTGCACTTGTATTAGTGTGGCAAAAACACTTTTTGCACTTGTGATAGTGTTGAAAAACCACTTTTCGCACTTGTGTTAGTGTTGAAAAACCACTTATCGCACTTGTGTTGGTGCAGGAAACCACTTTTGCACTTGTATTAGTGTGGAAAAAACACTTTTTGCACTTGTGATAGTGTTGAAAAACCACTTTTCGCACTTGTGTTAGTGTTGAAAAACCACTTTTCGCACTTGTGTTAGTGTGGAAAAACCACTTTTCGCACTTGTGTTCGTGTTGAAAAACCACTTTTCGCACTTGTGTTAGTGTTGAAAAACCACTTTTCGCACTTGTGTTGGTGCAGGAAACCACTTTTGCACTTGTATTAGTGTGGAAAAAACACTTTTTGCACTTGTGATAGTGTTGAAAAACCACTTTTCGCACTTGTGTTAGTGTTGAAAAACCACTTTTCGCACTTGTGTTGGTGCAGGAAACCACTTTTGCACTTGTATTAGTGTGGAAAAAACACTTTTCGCACTTGTGTTAGTGTTGAAAAACCACTTTTCGCACTTGTGTTAGTGTTGAAAAACCACATTTTGCACCTGTGTTGGTGCAGGAAACCACTTTTGCACTTGTATAAGTGTGGAAAAAACACTTTTTGCACTTGTGATAGTGTTGAAAAACCACTTTTCGCACTTGTGTTAGTGTTGAAAAACCACTTTTCGCACTTGTGTTAGTGTTGAAAAACCACTTTTCGCACTTGTGTTGGTGCAGGAAACCACTTTTGCACTTGTATTAGTGTGGAAAAAACACTTTTTGCACTTGTGTTAGTGTTGAAAAACCACTTTTCGCACTTGTGTTAGTGTTGAAAAACCACTTTTCGCACTTGTGTTAGTGTTGAAAAACCACTTTTCGCACTTGTGTTAGTGTTGAAAAACCACTTTTCGCACTTGTGTTAGTGTTGAAAAACCACTTTTCGCACTTGTGTTAGTGTGGAAAAACCACTTTTCGCACTTATGTTCGTGTTGAAAAACCACTTTTCGCACTTATGTTCGTGTTGAAAAACCACTTTTCGCACTTGTGTTAGTGTTGAAAAACCACTTTTCGCACTTGTGTTGGCGCAGGAAACCACTTTTGCACTTGTATTAGTGTGGAAAAAACACTTTTTGCACTTGTGGTAGTGTTGAAAAACCACTTTTCGCACTTGTGTTAGTGTTGAAAAACCACTTTTCGCACTTGTGTTAGTGTTGGAAAAACCACTTTTCGCACTTGTGTTGGTGCAGGAAACCACTTTTGCACTTGTATTAGTGTGGAAAAAACACTTTTCGCACTTGTGTTAGTGTTGAAAAACCACTTTTCGCACTTGTGTTAGTGTTGAAAAACCACTTTTCACACTTGTGTTGGTGCAGGAAACCACTTTTGCACTTGTATTATTGTGGAAAAAATACTTTTTGCACTTGTGTTATTGTTGAAAAACCACTTTTCTCACTTGTGTTGGTGCAGGAAACCACTTTTGCACTTGTATTAGTGTGGAAAAAACACTTTTTGCACTTGTGATAGTGTTGAAAAACCACTTTTCGCACTTGTGTTAGTGTTGAAAAACCACTTATCGCACTTGTGTTGGTGCAGGAAACCACTTTTGCACTTGTATTAGTGTGGAAAAACCACTTTTCGCACTTGTGTTAGTGTTAAAAAACCACTTTTCGCACTTGTGTTAGTGTTGAAAAACCACTTTTCGCACTTGTGTTAGTGTTGAAAAACCACTTTTCGCACTTGTGTTGGTGCAGGAAACCACTTTTGCACTTGTATTATTGTGGAAAAACCACTTTTCGCACTTGTGTTAGTGTTGAAAAACCACTTTTTGCACCTGTGTTAGTGTTGAAAAAACACTTTTTGCACTTGTGATAGTGTTGAAAAACCACTTTTCGCACTTGTGTTAGTGTTGAAAAACCACTTTTCGCACTGGTGTTGGTGAAGGAAACCACTTTTCGCACTTGTGTTAGTGTTGAAAAACCACTTTTCGCACTTGTGTTAGAGAAGGAAACCACTTTTCGCACTTGTGTTTGTGTTGAAAACCCACTTTTCGCACCTGTGTTCATGTTGAAAATCCACTTTTCCCACTTGTGTTGGTGCAGGAAACCACTTTTGCACTTGTATTAGTGTGGAAAAAACACTTTTCGCACTTGTGTTAGTGTTGAAAAACCACTTTTCGCACTTGTGTTAGTGTTGAAAAACCACTTTTCACACTTGTGTTGGTGCAGGAAACCACTTTTGCACTTGTATTAGTGTGGAAAAAACACTTTTTGCACTTGTGATAGTGTTGAAAAACCACTTTTCGCACTTGTGTTAGTGTTGAAAAACCACTTTTCGCACTTGTGTTAGTGTTGAAAAACCACTTTTCGCACTTGTGTTAGTGTTGAAAAACCACTTTTCACACTTGTGTTAGTGTTGAAAAACCACTTTTCACACTTGTGTTGGTGCAGGAAATCACTTTTGCACTTGTATTAGTGTGGAAAAAACACTTTTCGCACTTGTGTTAGTGTTGAAAACCACTTTTCGCACTTGTGTTAGTGTTGAAAAACCACTTTTCGCACTTGTGTTGGTGCAGGAAACCACTTTTGCACTTGTATTAGTGTGGAAAAAACACTTTTTGCGCTTGTGATAGTGTTGAAAAACCACTTTTCGCACTTGTGTTAGTGTTGAAAAACCACTTTTCGCACTTGTGTTGGTGCAGGAAACCACTTTTGCACTTGTATTAGTGTGGAAAAAACACTTTTCGCACTTGTGTTAGTGTTGAAAAACCACTTTTCGCACTTGTGTTAGTGTTGAAAAACCACTTTTTGCACCTGTGTTGGTGCAGGAAACCACTTTTGCACTTGTATAAGTGTGGAAAAAACACTTTTTGCACTTGTGATAGTGTTGAAAAACCACTTTTCGCACTTGTGTTAGTGTTGAAAAACCACTTTTCGCACTTGTGTTAGTGTTGAAAAACCACTTTTCGCACTTGTGTTAGTGTTGAAAAACCACTTTTCGCACTTGTGTTAGTGTTGAAAAACCACTTTACGCACTTGTGTTAGTGTTGAAAAACCACTTTACGCACTTGTGTTAGTGTTGAAAAACCACTTTTCGCACTTGTGTTAGTGTTGAAAAACCACTTTTCGCACTTGTGTTAGTGTGGAAAAACCACTTTTCGCACTTATGTTCATGTTGAAAAACCACTTTTCGCACTTATGTTCGTGTTGAAAAACAACTTTTCGCACTTGTGTTAGTGTTGAAAAACCACTTTTCGCACTTGTGTTGGCGCAGGAAACCACTTTTGCACTTGTATTAGTGTGGAAAAAACACTTTTTGCACTTGTGGTAGTGTTGAAAAACCACTTTTCGCACTTGTGTTAGTGTTGAAAAACCACTTTTCGCACTTGTGTTAGTGTTGGAAAAACCACTTTTCGCACTTGTGTTGGTGCAGGAAACCACTTTTGCACTTGTATTAGAGTGGAAAAAACACTTTTCGCACTTGTGTTAGTGTTGAAAAACCACTTTTCGCACTTGTGTTAGTGTTGAAAAACCACTTTTCACACTTGTGTTGGTGCAGGAAACCACTTTTGCACTTGTATTATTGTGGAAAAAACACTTTTTGCACTTGTGTTATTGTTGAAAAACCACTTTTCTCACTTGTGTTGGTGCAGGAAACCACTTTTGCACTTGTATTAGTGTGGAAAAAACACTTTTTGCACTTGTGATAGTGTTGAAAAACCACTTTTCGCACTTGTGTTAGTGTTGAAAAACCACTTATCGCACTTGTGTTGGTGCAGGAAACCACTTTTGCACTTGTATTAGTGTGGAAAAACCACTTTTCGCACTTGTGTTAGTGTTAAAAAACCACTTTTCGCACTTGTGTTAGTGTTGAAAAACCACTTTTCGCACTTGTGTTAGTGTTGAAAAACCACTTTTCGCACTTGTGTTGGTGCAGGAAACCACTTTTGCACTTGTATTATTGTGGAAAAACCACTTTTCGCACTTGTGTTAGTGTTGAAAAACCACTTTTTGCACCTGTGTTAGTGTTGAAAAAACACTTTTTGCACTTGTGATAGTGTTGAAAAACCACTTTTCGCACTTGTGTTAGTGTTGAAAAACCACTTTTCGCACTGGTGTTGGTGAAGGAAACCACTTTTCGCACTTGTGTTAGTGTTGAAAAACCACTTTTCGCACTTGTGTTAGAGAAGGAAACCACTTTTCGCACTTGTGTTTGTGTTGAAAACCCACTTTTCGCACCTGTGTTCATGTTGAAAATCCACTTTTCCCACCCGTGTTGGTGCAGGAAACCACTTTTGCACTTGTATTAGTGTGGAAAAAACACTTTTCGCACTTGTGTTAGTGTTGAAAAACCACTTTTCGCACTTGTGTTAGTGTTGAAAAACCACTTTTCACACTTGTGTTGGTGCAGGAAACCACTTTTGCACTTGTATTAGTGTGGAAAAAACACTTTTTGCACTTGTGATAGTGTTGAAAAACCACTTTTCGCACTTGTGTTAGTGTTGAAAAACCACTTATCGCACTTGTGTTGGTGCAGGAAACCACTTTTGCACTTGTATTAGTGTGGAAAAACCACTTTTCGCACTTGTGTTAGTGTTGAAAAACCACTTTTCGCACTTGTGTTAGTGTTGAAAAACCACTTTTCGCACTTGTGTTAGTGTTGAAAAACCACTTTTCGCACTTGTGTTAGTGTTGAAAACCACTTTTCGCACTTGTGTTGGTGCAGGAAACCACTTTTGCACTTGTATTAGTGTGGAAAAAACACTTTTCGCACTTGTGTTAGTGTTGAAAAACCACTTTTCGCACATGTGTTAGTGTTGAAAAACCACTTTTCGCACTTGTGTTGGTGCAGGAAACCACTTTTGCACTTGTATTAGTGTGGAAAAAACACTTTTTGCACTTGTGATAGTGTTGAAAAACCACTTTTCGCACTTGTGTTAGTGTTGAAAAAACACTTTTCGCACTTGTGTTGGTGCAGGAAACCACTTTTGCACTTGTATTAGTGTGGAAAAAACACTTTTTGCACTTGTGATAGTGTTGAAAAACCACTTTTCGCACTTGTGTTAGTGTTGAAAAACCACTTTTCGCACTTGTGTTAGTGTTGAAAAACCACTTTTCGCACTTGTGTTGGTGCAGGAAACCACTTTTGCACTTGTATTAGTGTGGAAAAAACACTTTTCGCACTTGTGTTAGTGTTGAAAAACCACTTTTCGCACTTGTGTTAGTGTTGAAAAACCACTTTTCACACTTGTGTTGGTGCAGGAAACCACTTTTGCACTTGTATTATTGTGGAAAAAAACACTTTTTGCACTTGTGTTAGTGTTGAAAAACCACTTTCTCACTTGTGTTGGTGCAGGAAACCACTTTTGCACTTGTATTAGTGTGGCAAAAACACTTTTTGCACTTGTGATAGTGTTGAAAAACCACTTTTCGCACTTGTGTTAGTGTTGAAAAACCACTTATCGCACTTGTGTTGGTGCAGGAAACCACTTTTGCACTTGTATTAGTGTGGAAAAAACACTTTTTGCACTTGTGATAGTGTTGAAAAACCACTTTTCGCACTTGTGTTAGTGTTGAAAAACCACTTTTCGCACTTGTGTTAGTGTGGAAAAACCACTTTTCGCACTTGTGTTCGTGTTGAAAAACCACTTTTCGCACTTGTGTTAGTGTTGAAAAACCACTTTTCGCACTTGTGTTGGTGCAGGAAACCACTTTTGCACTTGTATTAGTGTGGAAAAAACACTTTTTGCACTTGTGATAGTGTTGAAAAACCACTTTTCGCACTTGTGTTAGTGTTGAAAAACCACTTTTCGCACTTGTGTTAGTGTTGAAAAACAACTTTTCGCACTTGTGTTGGTGCAGGAAACCACTTTTGCACTTGTATTAGTGTGGAAAAAACACTTTTCGCACTTGTGTTAGTGTTGAAAAACCACTTTTCGCACTTGTGTTAGTGTTGAAAAACCACTTTTCACACTTGTGTTGGTGCAGGAAACCACTTTTGCACTTGTATTATTGTGGAAAAAACACTTTTTGCACTTGTGTTAGTGTTGAAAAACCACTTTTCTCACTTGTGTTGGTGCAGGAAACCACTTTTGCACTTGTATTAGTGTGGAAAAAACACTTTTTGCACTTGTGATAGTGTTGAAAAACCACTTTTCGCACTTGTGTTAGTGTTGAAAAACCACTTTTCGCACTTGTGTTAGTGTTGAAAAACCACTTTTCGCACTTGTGTTAGTGTTGAAAAACCACTTTTCGCACTTGTGTTGGTGCAGGAAACCACTTTTGCACTTGTATTAGTGTGGAAAAAACACTTTTCGCACATGTGTTAGTGTTGAAAAACCACTTTTCGCACATGTGTTAGTGTTGAAAAACCACTTTTCGCACTTGTGTTGGTGCAGGAAACCACTTTTGCACTTGTATTAGTGTGGAAAAAACACTTTTTGCACTTGTGATAGTGTTGAAAAACCACTTTTCGCACTTGTGTTAGTGTTGAAAAAACACTTTTCGCACTTGTGTTGGTGCAGGAAACCACTTTTGCACTTGTATTAGTGTGGAAAAAACACTTTTTGCACTTGTGATAGTGTTGAAAAACCACTTTTCGCATTTGTGTTAGTGTTGAAAAACCACTTTTCGCACTTGTGTTAGTGTTGAAAAACCACTTTTCGCACTTGTGTTGGTGCAGGAAACCACTTTTGCACTTGTATTAGTGTGGAAAAAACACTTTTTGCACTTGTGATAGTGTTGAAAAACCACTTTTCGCACTTGTGTTAGTGTTGAAAAAACACTTTTCGCACTTGTGTTGGTGCAGGAAACCACTTTTGCACTTGTATTAGTGTGGAAAAAACACTTTTTGCACTTGTGATAGTGTTGAAAAACCACTTTTCGCACTTGTGTTAGTGTTGAAAAACCACTTTTCGCACTTGTGTTAGTGTTGAAAAACCACTTTTCGCACTTGTGTTGGTGCAGGAAACCACTTTTGCACTTGTATTAGTGTGGAAAAAACACTTTTCGCACTTGTGTTAGTGTTGAAAAACCACTTTTCGCACTTGTGTTAGTGTTGAAAAACCACTTTTCACACTTGTGTTGGTGCAGGAAACCACTTTTGCACTTGTATTATTGTGGAAAAAAACACTTTTTGCACTTGTGTTAGTGTTGAAAAACCACTTTCTCACTTGTGTTGGTGCAGGAAACCACTTTTGCACTTGTATTAGTGTGGCAAAAACACTTTTTGCACTTGTGATAGTGTTGAAAAACCACTTTTCGCACTTGTGTTAGTGTTGAAAAACCACTTATCGCACTTGTGTTGGTGCAGGAAACCACTTTTGCACTTGTATTAGTGTGGAAAAAACACTTTTTGCACTTGTGATAGTGTTGAAAAACCACTTTTCGCACTTGTGTTAGTGTTGAAAAACCACTTTTCGCACTTGTGTTAGTGTGGAAAAACCACTTTTCGCACTTGTGTTCGTGTTGAAAAACCACTTTTCGCACTTGTGTTAGTGTTGAAAAACCACTTTTCGCACTTGTGTTGGTGCAGGAAACCACTTTTGCACTTGTATTAGTGTGGAAAAAACACTTTTTGCACTTGTGATAGTGTTGAAAAACCACTTTTCGCACTTGTGTTAGTGTTGAAAAACCACTTTTCGCACTTGTGTTAGTGTTGAAAAACAACTTTTCGCACTTGTGTTGGTGCAGGAAACCACTTTTGCACTTGTATTAGTGTGGAAAAAACACTTTTCGCACTTGTGTTAGTGTTGAAAAACCACTTTTCGCACTTGTGTTAGTGTTGAAAAACCACTTTTCACACTTGTGTTGGTGCAGGAAACCACTTTTGCACTTGTATTATTGTGGAAAAAACACTTTTTGCACTTGTGTTAGTGTTGAAAAACCACTTTTCTCACTTGTGTTGGTGCAGGAAACCACTTTTGCACTTGTATTAGTGTGGAAAAAACACTTTTTGCACTTGTGATAGTGTTGAAAAACCACTTTTCGCACTTGTGTTAGTGTTGAAAAACCACTTTTCGCACTTGTGTTAGTGTTGAAAAACCACTTTTCGCACTTGTGTTAGTGTTGAAAAACCACTTTTCGCACTTGTGTTGGTGCAGGAAACCACTTTTGCACTTGTATTAGTGTGGAAAAAACACTTTTCGCACATGTGTTAGTGTTGAAAAACCACTTTTCGCACATGTGTTAGTGTTGAAAAACCACTTTTCGCACTTGTGTTGGTGCAGGAAACCACTTTTGCACTTGTATTAGTGTGGAAAAAACACTTTTTGCACTTGTGATAGTGTTGAAAAACCACTTTTCGCACTTGTGTTAGTGTTGAAAAAACACTTTTCGCACTTGTGTTGGTGCAGGAAACCACTTTTGCACTTGTATTAGTGTGGAAAAAACACTTTTTGCACTTGTGATAGTGTTGAAAAACCACTTTTCGCATTTGTGTTAGTGTTGAAAAACCACTTTTCGCACTTGTGTTAGTGTTGAAAAACCACTTTTCGCACTTGTGTTGGTGCAGGAAACCACTTTTGCACTTGTATTAGTGTGGAAAAAACACTTTTCGCACTTGTGTTAGTGTTCAAAAACCACTTTTCGCACTTGTGTTAGTGTTGAAAAACCACTTTTCACACTTGTGTTGGTGCAGGAAACCACTTTTGCACTTGTATTAGTGTGGCAAAAACACTTTTTGCACTTGTGATAGTGTTGAAAAACCACTTTTCGCACTTGTGTTAGTGTTGAAAAACCACATTTCGCACTTGTGTTAGTGTTGAAAAACCACTTTTCGCACTTGTGTTAGTGCAGGAAACCACTTTTGCACTTGTATTAGTGTGGAAAAAACACTTTTTGCACTTGTGATAGTGTTGAAAAACCACTTTTCGCACTTGTGTTAGTGTTGAAAAAACACTTTTCGCACTTGTGTTGGTGCAGGAAACCACTTTTGCACTTGTATTAGTGTGGAAAAAACACTTTTTGCACTTGTGATAGTGTTGAAAAACCACTTTTCGCACTTGTGTTAGTGTTGAAAAACCACTTTTCGCACTTGTGTTAGTGTTGAAAAACCACTTTCGCACTTGTGTTGGTGCAGGAAACCACTTTTGCACTTGTATTAGTGTGGAAAAAACACTTTTCGCACTTATGTTAGTGTTGAAAAACCACTTTTCGCACTTGTGTTAGTGTTGAAAAACCACTTTTCACACTTGTGTTGGTGCAGGAAACCACTTTTGCACTTGTATTATTGTGGAAAAAACACTTTTTGCACTTGTGTTAGTGTTGAAAAACCACTTTCTCACTTGTGTTGGTGCAGGAAACCACTTTTGCACTTGTATTAGTGTGGCAAAAACACTTTTTGCACTTGTGATAGTGTTGAAAAACCACTTTTCGCACTTGTGTTAGTGTTGAAAAACCACTTATCGCACTTGTGTTGGTGCAGGAAACCACTTTTGCACTTGTATTAGTGTGGAAAAAACACTTTTTGCACTTGTGATAGTGTTGAAAAACCACTTTTCGCACTTGTGTTAGTGTTGAAAAACCACTTTTCGCACTTGTGTTAGTGTGGAAAAACCACTTTTCGCACTTGTGTTAGTGTGGAAAAACCACTTTTCGCACTTGTGTTCGTGTTGAAAAACCACTTTTCGCACTTGTGTTAGTGTTGAAAAACCACTTTTCGCACTTGTGTTGGTGCAGGAAACCACTTTTGCACTTGTATTAGTGTGGAAAAAACACTTTTTGCACTTGTGATAGTGTTGAAAAACCACTTTTCGCACTTGTGTTAGTGTTGAAAAACCACTTTTCGCACTTGTGTTAGTGTTGAAAAAACACTTTTCGCACTTGTGTTGGTGCAGGAAACCACTTTTGCACTTGTATTAGTGTGGAAAAAACACTTTTCGCACTTGTGTTAGTGTTGAAAAACCACTTTTCGCACTTGTGTTAGTGTTGAAAAACCACTTTTCACACTTGTGTTGGTGCAGGAAACCACTTTTGCACTTGTATTATTGTGGAAAAAACACTTTTTGCACTTGTGTTAGTGTTGAAAAACCACTTTTCTCACTTGTGTTGGTGCAGGAAACCACTTTTGCACTTGTATTAGTGTGGAAAAAACACTTTTTGCACTTGTGATAGTGTTGAAAAACCACTTTTCGCACTTGTGTTAGTGTTGAAAAACCACTTTTCGCACTTGTGTTAGTGTTGAAAAACCACTTTTCGCACTTGTGTTAGTGTTGAAAAACCACTTTTCGCACTTGTGTTGGTGCAGGAAACCACTTTTGCACTTGTATTAGTGTGGAAAAAACACTTTTCGCACATGTGTTAGTGTTGAAAAACCACTTTTCGCACATGTGTTAGTGTTGAAAAACCACTTTTCGCACTTGTGTTGGTGCAGGAAACCACTTTTGCACTTGTATTAGTGTGGAAAAAACACTTTTTGCACTTGTGATAGTGTTGAAAAACCACTTTTCGCACTTGTGTTAGTGTTGAAAAAACACTTTTCGCACTTGTGTTGGTGCAGGAAACCACTTTTGCACTTGTATTAGTGTGGAAAAAACACTTTTTGCACTTGTGATAGTGTTGAAAAACCACTTTTCGCATTTGTGTTAGTGTTGAAAAACCACTTTTCGCACTTGTGTTAGTGTTGAAAAACCACTTTTCGCATTTGTGTTGGTGCAGGAAACCACTTTTGCACTTGTATTAGTGTGGAAAAAACACTTTTCGCACTTGTGTTAGTGTTGAAAAACCACTTTTCGCACTTGTGTTAGTGTTGAAAAACCACTTTTCACACTTGTGTTGGTGCAGGAAACCACCTTTGCACTTGTATTAGTGTGGCAAAAACACTTTTTGCACTTGTGATAGTGTTGAAAAACCACTGTTCGCACTTGTGTTAGTGTTGAAAAACCACTTATCGCACTTGTGTTGGTGCAGGAAACCACTTTTGCACTTGTATTAGTGTGGAAAAAACACTTTTTGCACTTGTGATAGTGTGGAAAAACCACTTTTCGCACTTGTGTTCGTGTTGAAAAACCACTTTTCGCACTTGTGTTAGTGTTGAAAAACCACTTTTCGCACTTGTGTTGGTGCAGGAAACCACTTTTGCACTTGTATTAGTGTGGAAAAAACACTTTTTGCACTTGTGATAGTGTTGAAAAACCACTTTTCGCACTTGTGTTAGTGTTGAAAAACCACTTTTCGCACTTGTGTTAGTGTTGAAAAACCACTTTTCGCACTTGTGTTGGTGCAGGAAACCACTTTTGCACTTGTATTATTGTGGAAAAAACACTTTTTGCACTTGTGTTAGTGTTGAAAAACCACTTTTCTCACTTGTGTTGGTGCAGGAAACCACTTTTGCACTTGTATTAGTGTGGAAAAAACACTTTTTGCACTTGTGATAGTGTTGAAAAACCACTTTTCGCACTTGTGTTAGTGTTGAAAAACCACTTTTCACACTTGTGTTGGTGCAGGAAACCACTTTTGCACTTGTATTAGTGTGGAAAAAACACTTTTCGCACTTGTGTTAGTGTTGAAAACCACTTTTCGCACTTGTGTTAGTGTTGAAAAACCACTTTTCGCACTTGTGTTGGTGCAGGAAACCACTTTTGCACTTGTATTAGTGTGGAAAAAACACTTTTTGCACTTGTGATAGTGTTGAAAAACCACTTTTCGCACTTGTGTTAGTGTTGAAAAACCACTTTTCGCACTTGTGTTGGTGCAGGAAACCACTTTTGCACTTGTATTAGTGTGGAAAAGACACTTTTCGCACTTGTGTTAGTGTTGAAAAACCACTTTTCGCACTTGTGTTAGTGTTGAAAAACCACTTTTTGCACCTGTGTTGGTGCAGGAAACCACTTTTGCACTTGTATAAGTGTGGAAAAAACACTTTTTGCACTTGTGATAGTGTTGAAAAACCACTTTTCGCACTTGTGTTAGTGTTGAAAAACCACTTTTCGCACTTGTGTTCGTGTTGAAAAACCACTTTTCGCACTTGTGTTGGTGCAGGAAACCACTTTTGCACTTGTATTAGTGTGGAAAAAACACTTTTTGCACTTGTGTTAGTGTTGAAAAACCACTTTTCGCACTTGTGTTAGTGTTGAAAAACCACTTTTCGCACTTGTGTTAGTGTTGAAAAACCACTTTTCGCACTTGTGTTAGTGTTGAAAAACCACTTTTCGCACTTGTGTTAGTGTTGAAAAACCACTTTTCGCACTTGTGTTAGTGTTGAAAAACCACTTTTCGCACTTATGTTCGTGTTGAAAAACCACTTTTCGCACTTGTGTTAGTGTTGAAAAACCACTTTTCACACTTGTGTTGGTGCAGGAAACCACTTTTGCACTTGTATTAGTGTGGAAAAAACACTTTTCGCACTTGTGTTAGTGTTGAAAAACCACTTTTCGCACTTGTGTTAGTGTTGAAAAACCACTTTTCACACTTGTGTTGGTGCAGGAAACCACTTTTGCACTTGTATTAGTGTGGAAAAAACACTTTTTGCACTTGTGTTATTGTTGAAAAACCACTTTTCTCACTTGTGTTGGTGTTGAAAAACCACTTTTCGCACTTGTGTTAGTGTTGAAAAACCACGTTTCACACTTGTGTTGGTGCAGGAAACCACTTTTGCACTTGTATTATTGTGGAAAAAACACGTTTTGCACTTGTGTTAGTGTTGAAAAACCACTTTTCTCACTTGTGTTGGTGCAGGAAACCACTTTTGCACTTGTATTAGTGTGGAAAAAACACTTTTTGCACTTGTGATAGTGTTGAAAAACCACTTTTCGCACTTGTGTTAGTGTTGAAAAACCACTTTTCGCACTTGTGTTAGTGTTGAAAAACCACTTTTCGCACTTGTGTTAGTGTTGAAAAACCACTTTTCGCACTTGTGTTGGTGCAGGAAACCACTTTTGCACTTGTATTAGTGTGGAAAAAACACTTTTCGCACTTGTGTTAGTGTTGAAAAACCACTTTTCGCACATGTGTTAGTGTTGAAAAACCACTTTTCGCACTTGTGTTGGTGCAGGAAACCACTTTTGCACTTGTATTAGTGTGGAAAAAACACTTTTTGCACTTGTGATAGTGTTGAAAAACCACATTTCGCACTTGTGTTAGTGTTGAAAAAACACTTTTCGCACTTGTGTTGGTGCAGGAAACCACTTTTGCACTTGTATTAGTGTGGAAAAAACACTTTTTGCACTTGTGATAGTGTTGAAAAACCACTTTTCGCACTTGTGTTAGTGTTGAAAAACCACTTTTCGCACTTGTGTTAGTGTTGAAAAACCACTTTTCGCACTTGTGTTGGTGCAGGAAACCACTTTTGCACTTGTATTAGTGTGGAAAAAACACTTTTCGCACTTGTGTTAGTGTTGAAAAACCACTTTTCGCACTTGTGTTAGTGTTGAAAAACCACTTTTCACACTTGTGTTGGTGCAGGAAACCACTTTTGCACTTGTATTAGTGTGGCAAAAACACTTTTTGCACTTGTGATAGTGTTGAAAAACCACTTTTCGCACTTGTGTTGGTGTTGAAAAACCACTTATCGCACTTGTGTTGGTGCAGGAAACCACTTTTGCACTTGTATTAGTGTGGAAAAAACACTTTTTGCACTTGTGATAGTGTTGAAAAACCACTTTTCGCACTTGTGTTAGTGTTGAAAAACCACTTTTCGCACTTGTGTTAGTGTGGAAAAACCACTTTTCGCACTTGTGTTCGTGTTGAAAAACCACTTTTCGCACTTGTGTTAGTGTTGAAAAACCACTTTTCGCACTTGTGTTGGTGCAGGAAACCACTTTTGCACTTGTATTAGTGTGGAAAAAACACTTTTTGCACTTGTGATAGTGTTGAAAAACCACTTTTCTCACTTGTGTTAGTGTTGAAAAACCACTTTTCGCACTTGTGTTAGTGTTGAAAAACCACTTTTCGCACTTGTGTTAGTGTTGAAAAACCACTTTTCGCACTTGTGTTAGTGTTGAAAAACCACTTTTCGCACTTGTGTTAGTGTTGAAAAACCACTTTTCGCACTTGTGTTAGTGTGGAAAAACCACTTTTCGCACTTATGTTCGTGTTGAAAAACCACTTTTCGCACTTATGTTCGTGTTGAAAAACCACTTTTCGCACTTGTGTTAGTGTTGAAAAACCACTTTTCGCACTTGTGTTGGCGCAGGAAACCACTTTTGCACTTGTATTAGTGTGGAAAAAACACTTTTTGCACTTGTGGTAGTGTTGAAAAACCACTTTTCGCACTTGTGTTAGTGTTGAAAAACCACTTTTCGCACTTGTGTTAGTGTTGGAAAAACCACTTTTCGCACTTGTGTTGGTGCAGGAAACCACTTTTGCACTTGTATTAGTGTGGAAAAAACACTTTTCGCACTTGTGTTAGTGTTGAAAAACCACTTTTCGCACTTGTGTTAGTGTTGAAAAACCACTTTTCACACTTGTGTTGGTGCAGGAAACCACTTTTGCACTTGTATTATTGTGGAAAAAATACTTTTTGCACTTGTGTTATTGTTGAAAAACCACTTTTCTCACTTGTGTTGGTGCAGGAAACCACTTTTGCACTTGTATTAGTGTGGAAAAAACACTTTTTGCACTTGTGATAGTGTTGAAAAACCACTTTTCGCACTTGTGTTAGTGTTGAAAAACCACTTATCGCACTTGTGTTGGTGCAGGAAACCACTTTTGCACTTGTATTAGTGTGGAAAAACCACTTTTCGCACTTGTGTTAGTGTTAAAAAACCACTTTTCGCACTTGTGTTAGTGTTGAAAAACCACTTTTCGCGCTTGTGTTAGTGTTGAAAAACCACTTTTCGCACTTGTGTTGGTGCAGGAAACCACTTTTGCACTTGTATTATTGTGGAAAAACCACTTTTCGCACTTGTGTTAGTGTTGAAAAACCACTTTTTGCACCTGTGTTAGTGTTGAAAAAACACTTTTTGCACTTGTGATAGTGTTGAAAAACCACTTTTCGCACTTGTGTTAGTGTTGAAAAACCACTTTTCGCACTGGTGTTGGTGAAGGAAACCACTTTTCGCACTTGTGTTAGTGTTGAAAAACCACTTTTCGCACTTGTGTTAGAGAAGGAAACCACTTTTCGCACTTGTGTTTGTGTTGAAAACCCACTTTTCGCACCTGTGTTCATGTTGAAAATCCACTTTTCCCACTTGTGTTGGTGCAGGAAACCACTTTTGCACTTGTATTAGTGTGGAAAAAACACTTTTCGCACTTGTGTTAGTGTTGAAAAACCACTTTTCGCACTTGTGTTAGTGTTGAAAAACCACTTTTCACACTTGTGTTGGTGCAGGAAACCACTTTTGCACTTGTATTAGTGTGGAAAAAACACTTTTTGCACTTGTGATAGTGTTGAAAAACCACTTTTCGCACTTGTGTTAGTGTTGAAAAACCACTTTTCGCACTTGTGTTAGTGTTGAAAAACCACTTTTCGCACTTGTGTTAGTGTTGAAAAACCACTTTTCACACTTGTGTTAGTGTTGAAAAACCACTTTTCACACTTGTGTTGGTGCAGGAAATCACTTTTGCACTTGTATTAGTGTGGAAAAAACACTTTTCGCACTTGTGTTAGTGTTGAAAACCACTTTTCGCACTTGTGTTAGTGTTGAAAAACCACTTTTCGCACTTGTGTTGGTGCAGGAAACCACTTTTGCACTTGTATTAGTGTGGAAAAAACACTTTTTGCGCTTGTGATAGTGTTGAAAAACCACTTTTCGCACTTGTGTTAGTGTTGAAAAACCACTTTTCGCACTTGTGTTGGTGCAGGAAACCACTTTTGCACTTGTATTAGTGTGGAAAAAACACTTTTCGCACTTGTGTTAGTGTTGAAAAACCACTTTTCGCACTTGTGTTAGTGTTGAAAAACCACTTTTTGCACCTGTGTTGGTGCAGGAAACCACTTTTGCACTTGTATAAGTGTGGAAAAAACACTTTTTGCACTTGTGATAGTGTTGAAAAACCACTTTTCGCACTTGTGTTAGTGTTGAAAAACCACTTTTCGCACTTGTGTTAGTGTTGAAAAACCACTTTTCGCACTTGTGTTGGTGCAGGAAACCACTTTTGCACTTGTATTAGTGTGGAAAAAACACTTTTTGCACTTGTGTTAGTGTTGAAAAACCATAGGCCATGGGCCACATATGGTCCACGAGCATCCCCCCCACCTCTAAACCAAACCAACTTTTTTTGAAGCCCAGAGGCATACTAAACACGATTCCAAATGTTACCAAGAAAAATTTAGGGATGCAATGCCCATTTCGGCTCAACAAAGTAGGGTACCCTCATAATTATGCCGACGCTCTCCGACGTCGACCGAACTTTGACTACTGATTATAATCTTCCACCAGAGGCCTCAAATAGCTCCTATTTCAATATATGATATACCAAATGAAAGATTATGAGCTGTTCTTTTTGAATATGTGGTAAATGAAACTATTGGGACAACTAGTTAAATAAACAGCTCTGCGGAACACAATAATTCAACCCGCGACTGCTTCTTCAATGAAATATTGGTATTTATTTCACAATCAGATTTTTTAACATTTATTTACATGGAAACTTTTCAATGTTGTATTAATCTCTTCATCGTGTATTACATTTGCTTTCAGGCGATACCTTCATATTTTTTCTAACAAGAGCCAATCTGAAATAACAGCCATTTGAATGTTTTAGATTCAACGTTTTGGAACGTTAACATGTACTATATTAACAATCCAGTTGCACAGCAATACCTATATTACATAACGTTTTTATATGCATATATACTAAACTGATTTTAAATTTCTTTTGTTGAGAATACAAGATACTAAGCAAACATGTTTATTTATTTTAATCAATAGTTGTGACTCTATCCAATATGGCCATCACATAGTGCCAAAAATCGCTTAACCCTCAAAGCTTTGACAAAGAGAATGTACACATATTCTGCTAAACATGTTTGTTACACACACAATACTAAAAAAAACCACACACACACACACCCCTAAACACACACACCTACACACACACACACACACACACACACACACACACACACCCACCAATAAGCCGTTTGCCCGGGTGTGGTGCCCACAGCCATCGGCGGTCACAGACACACAGACATTTCATTTTGAATTATACATATCAAATATAACATAAAACACAGGAACACATCTGGTTAATCAATTACATTATAGACAAATTTGAAACATGGATAAACATGATTTAGTGTTCATTCTATGTCACTGTCTGTTTCATCTCCATCCAGGGTACTGTTCTCAGCCATGAGTGCATCATCATCATCATCGTCGTCGTCGTCGTTATCGTCGTCGTTGACTGTACCAGGAGCAACGGTACGGGCTAGATCCGAGAGTTGTGCAGGCAACATAGTTCCGTCATACCACAGAGGTTCGAGATGCTCGTCTGTTTGTGTCCATCCGTGGCCATTGTGTGCCAGCGGAACATCAGGTTTAGGGATATGTGCTCGTTTCCAGATTCCCACTTGATAGTTGACTCGCGCAATGTGCTGAAGCAAGCTTCTTCTACAGGGAGGTAAAGTGGCCATGTCGATGTTTTGTGAAGGCGTTAGTATCTCATCACGAGCACATAGCTCATTTATCCTGAGGAGTCGCAGGTCATCCACTTTTAAAACCCTTGGTCTACCATAGATGGCACATGTGAAGGCTTCAAGGTCATCCAGAAGCTGTGAAGGAATGTCCCAAGTATCACCCAGCTGTGCCAACACTGGAACATATCGAGGGATTTTCAGCAGTGTTTTCATAGGCTTTACTTTTCCTATCCCTCTGAATGCACTTGTTGTATCACAGCCGCAAAAGGCATGCAGAGCCATGAGAGCCGTGCAGTATTCGTGGGAGTAGTTATGGGCCAGTTCTGAGATATTGATCAGCTTCTTTTTATTCCCTGTTCCTGTGTCAAAGAGGACTGTGATATCAGCCAGTCGGTGTGCATAGTGCAATAGAATGAAGAAGACGTCTGTGTCAGGACTTTTCACTCGCACATAGTTGAAGTTCTTGCTTTGAGCATACTCACAGTAGAGTATAATCCTCGAGTCTGTTTCTTCTTGTGATGAGGTCATCGAATCTAATAAGTGTGATGAAGTTGTTGTCCCATCTTCAGATGTCAGCTTATGTGGCACCCCATCACATATCAGTATCACGTTTCGTCCATGAAGCTTTGAGGCATACTCATCCGTTCTCCACAACCTGAGCAACATCTGGATAAATTGAAGTTTGTTCTCGTCATTTGACAGGAACTGTTTCCAGTCTGGAGGCTTCTTGGTCGCTCCTCCTTTGATGATCAATTTGTTCCCAACACCTCTCCTCTTCCGTTCCATTGCTTTAACAGAGGTTGGCAGGTACATGTCTGTGCTGAATATGACGTTGTGAGTGTTTGACATGGTGTCAAAAACTTTAGAGCAGATTTCACTGAAGCTTCCGGGAAGATCTTTGAGATAGTAGAAGCATGCATTGCCATCATGCACAGTGAGGGTGTCGTTCTCTGGTGGTATGATGGCATTCTCACACTCCTTGGTCAAGTGGTGAAAGGCTTTACTCTTGTCTGTTTTCGCGAGAAATCCATCTGAAGTCCCAAGGCTGTAAGAAACTGGAGCATGGAATGGAAGATATCAATCTTGGAAGATCAGCATGGAAGATAATGTGATCACTAGATGATCGGCGGGTTGATCGGGATTCTGGCAAAGATGATGTTTCTGCTTCTTTTAAGCGGTTCAGATTCATCGTAAAACGTTGATAGCATTCCCGGTGAAAACCATGCACTTCTTCAATAATGTCAGGTAGTTTTCTGCATGATTCTTCAAGTCGATAGGGTGAATCTTGAGGTTCAGCCATTCTTCTACGCTTGATCTCCTTCAACTTTTCCATCTTCAGTTCCGGATCCTTTACATTCGTCATCAGCTGTATTGGTCCATACTTCAGCCCTGGTACGTGTATGATGCAAATGGGTTCCGTGTCAGATGTACAATGCTTTCGCTTCTTGTGGGATGTCGAAGCCATGGTTAGATGCACGGTTCTCCAAGTATAGATGTCAGCATCGCAGTCTAAGTCCTACTCGCATCTGAAAGTACACATAAAATAAGAATGAAAAAAGCAGTTACTATTTTGCTTAAGTTAATAACAGGGGTTATTTATCCATATATCAAGATATCCATTATTTATAATTAGTATAATCTGCAAATAGAAAACTTAAATATGTAAATTGACAGCAGTTAAACTTAATTAATTCAAATGGTTGTTACCTGTTTTCTTCCATATTGAGGAGAGATCTTAACTATGTATTTAAAACATTCATTTGTGGAAAATGAATCTGAAATGCAACTAAAATAGGCATGGGTTACATATTCATTTCTTTTAGTGACAATCCCCATAGTTGTAGGAGAGGGCACTGTCATGTCACTTTTGGTGGCAAATTTGGATTTTGCTAGCTAGTGACAATTTTTCTTGTGATCTAAAAAGTGAATCAATTAATTACAATGCATATAAAAACATTACGGGATCATGCCGATGGGTATTGCCTGCATAACTGGATTCAATATAGTGCATGTTAACGTTCCACAACGTTGAATCTAAAACATTCAAATGGCTGTTATTTCAGATTGGCTCTTGTTAGAAAAAATATGAAGGTATCGCCTGAAAGCAAATGTAATACACGATGAAGAGATTAATACAACATTGAAAAGTTTCCATGTAAATAAATGTTAAAAAATCTGATTGTGAAATAAATACCAATATTTCATTGAAGAAGCAGTCGCGGGTTGAATTATTGTGTTCCGCAGAGCTGTTTATTTAACTAGTTGTCCCAATAGTTTCATTTACCACATATTCAAAAAGAACAGCTCATAATCTTTCATTTGGTATATCATATATTGAAATAGGAGCTATTTGAGGCCTCTGGTGGAAGATTATAATCAGTAGTCAAAGTTCGGTCGACGTCGGAGAGCGTCGGCATAATTATGAGGGTACCCTACTTTGTTGAGCCGAAATGGGCATTGCATCCCTAAATTTTTCTTGGTAACATTTGGAATCGTGTTTAGTATGCCTCTGGGCTTCAAAAAAAGTTGGTTTGGTTTAGAGGTGGGGGGGATGCTCGTGGACCATATGTGGCCCATGGCCTACCACTTTTCGCACTTGTGTTAGTGTTGAAAAACCACTTTTCGCACTTGTGTTAGTGTTGAAAAACCACTTTACGCACTTGTGTTAGTGTTGAAAAACCACTTTTCGCACTTGTGTTAGTGTTGAAAAACCACTTTTCGCACTTGTGTTAGTGTGGAAAAACCACTTTTCGCACTTATGTTCGTGTTGAAAAACCACTTTTCGCACTTATGTTCGTGTTGAAAAACAACTTTTCGCACTTGTGTTAGTGTTGAAAAACCACTTTTCGCACTTGTGTTGGCGCAGGAAACCACTTTTGCACTTGTATTAGTGTGGAAAAAACACTTTTTGCACTTGTGGTAGTGTTGAAAAACCACTTTTCGCACTTGTGTTAGTGTTGAAAAACCACTTTTCGCACTTGTGTTAGTGTTGGAAAAACCACTTTTCGCACTTGTGTTGGTGCAGGAAACCACTTTTGCACTTGTATTAGTGTGGAAAAAACACTTTTCGCACTTGTGTTAGTGTTGAAAAACCACTTTTCGCACTTGTGTTAGTGTTGAAAAACCACTTTTCACACTTGTGTTGGTGCAGGAAACCACTTTTGCACTTGTATTATTGTGGAAAAAACACTTTTTGCACTTGTGTTATTGTTGAAAAACCACTTTTCTCACTTGTGTTGGTGCAGGAAACCACTTTTGCACTTGTATTAGTGTGGAAAAAACACTTTTTGCACTTGTGATAGTGTTGAAAAACCACTTTTCGCACTTGTGTTAGTGTTGAAAAACCACTTATCGCACTTGTGTTGGTGCAGGAAACCACTTTTGCACTTGTATTAGTGTGGAAAAACCACTTTTCGCACTTGTGTTAGTGTTAAAAAACCACTTTTCGCACTTGTGTTAGTGTTGAAAAACCACTTTTCGCACTTGTGTTAGTGTTGAAAAACCACTTTTCGCACTTGTGTTGGTGCAGGAAACCACTTTTGCACTTGTATTATTGTGGAAAAACCACTTTTCGCACTTGTGTTAGTGTTGAAAAACCACTTTTTGCACCTGTGTTAGTGTTGAAAAAACACTTTTTGCACTTGTGATAGTGTTGAAAAACCACTTTTCGCACTTGTGTTAGTGTTGAAAAACCACTTTTCGCACTGGTGTTGGTGAAGGAAACCACTTTTCGCACTTGTGTTAGTGTTGAAAAACCACTTTTCGCACTTGTGTTAGAGAAGGAAACCACTTTTCGCACTTGTGTTTGTGTTGAAAACCCACTTTTCGCACCTGTGTTCATGTTGAAAATCCACTTTTCCCACCCGTGTTGGTGCAGGAAACCACTTTTGCACTTGTATTAGTGTGGAAAAAACACTTTTCGCACTTGTGTTAGTGTTGAAAAACCACTTTTCGCACTTGTGTTAGTGTTGAAAAACCACTTTTCACACTTGTGTTGGTGCAGGAAACCACTTTTGCACTTGTATTAGTGTGGAAAAAACACTTTTTGCACTTGTGATAGTGTTGAAAAACCACTTTTCGCACTTGTGTTAGTGTTGAAAAACCACTTATCGCACTTGTGTTGGTGCAGGAAACCACTTTTGCACTTGTATTAGTGTGGAAAAACCACTTTTCGCACTTGTGTTAGTGTTGAAAAACCACTTTTCGCACTTGTGTTAGTGTTGAAAAACCACTTTTCGCACTTGTGTTAGTGTTGAAAAACCACTTTTCGCACTTGTGTTAGTGTTGAAAAACCACTTTTCGCACTTGTGTTGGTGCAGGAAACCACTTTTGCACTTGTATTAGTGTGGAAAAAACACTTTTCGCACTTGTGTTAGTGTTGAAAAACCACTTTTCGCACATGTGTTAGTGTTGAAAAACCACTTTTCGCACTTGTGTTGGTGCAGGAAACCACTTTTGCACTTGTATTAGTGTGGAAAAAACACTTTTTGCACTTGTGATAGTGTTGAAAAACCACTTTTCGCACTTGTGTTAGTGTTGAAAAAACACTTTTCGCACTTGTGTTGGTGCAGGAAACCACTTTTGCACTTGTATTAGTGTGGAAAAAACACTTTTTGCACTTGTGATAGTGTTGAAAAACCACTTTTCGCACTTGTGTTAGTGTTGAAAAACCACTTTTCGCACTTGTGTTAGTGTTGAAAAACCACTTTTCGCACTTGTGTTGGTGCAGGAAACCACTTTTGCACTTGTATTAGTGTGGAAAAAACACTTTTCGCACTTGTGTTAGTGTTGAAAAACCACTTTTCGCACTTGTGTTAGTGTTGAAAAACCACTTTTCACACTTGTGTTGGTGCAGGAAACCACTTTTGCACTTGTATTATTGTGGAAAAAAACACTTTTTGCACTTGTGTTAGTGTTGAAAAACCACTTTCTCACTTGTGTTGGTGCAGGAAACCACTTTTGCACTTGTATTAGTGTGGCAAAAACACTTTTTGCACTTGTGATAGTGTTGAAAAACCACTTTTCGCACTTGTGTTAGTGTTGAAAAACCACTTATCGCACTTGTGTTGGTGCAGGAAACCACTTTTGCACTTGTATTAGTGTGGAAAAAACACTTTTTGCACTTGTGATAGTGTTGAAAAACCACTTTTCGCACTTGTGTTAGTGTTGAAAAACCACTTTTCGCACTTGTGTTAGTGTGGAAAAACCACTTTTCGCACTTGTGTTCGTGTTGAAAAACCACTTTTCGCACTTGTGTTAGTGTTGAAAAACCACTTTTCGCACTTGTGTTGGTGCAGGAAACCACTTTTGCACTTGTATTAGTGTGGAAAAAACACTTTTTGCACTTGTGATAGTGTTGAAAAACCACTTTTCGCACTTGTGTTAGTGTTGAAAAACCACTTTTCGCACTTGTGTTAGTGTTGAAAAACAACTTTTCGCACTTGTGTTGGTGCAGGAAACCACTTTTGCACTTGTATTAGTGTGGAAAAAACACTTTTCGCACTTGTGTTAGTGTTGAAAAACCACTTTTCGCACTTGTGTTAGTGTTGAAAAACCACTTTTCACACTTGTGTTGGTGCAGGAAACCACTTTTGCACTTGTATTATTGTGGAAAAAACACTTTTTGCACTTGTGTTAGTGTTGAAAAACCACTTTTCTCACTTGTGTTGGTGCAGGAAACCACTTTTGCACTTGTATTAGTGTGGAAAAAACACTTTTTGCACTTGTGATAGTGTTGAAAAACCACTTTTCGCACTTGTGTTAGTGTTGAAAAACCACTTTTCGCACTTGTGTTAGTGTTGAAAAACCACTTTTCGCACTTGTGTTAGTGTTGAAAAACCACTTTTCGCACTTGTGTTGGTGCAGGAAACCACTTTTGCACTTGTATTAGTGTGGAAAAAACACTTTTCGCACATGTGTTAGTGTTGAAAAACCACTTTTCGCACATGTGTTAGTGTTGAAAAACCACTTTTCGCACTTGTGTTGGTGCAGGAAACCACTTTTGCACTTGTATTAGTGTGGAAAAAACACTTTTTGCACTTGTGATAGTGTTGAAAAACCACTTTTCGCACTTGTGTTAGTGTTGAAAAAACACTTTTCGCACTTGTGTTGGTGCAGGAAACCACTTTTGCACTTGTATTAGTGTGGAAAAAACACTTTTTGCACTTGTGATAGTGTTGAAAAACCACTTTTCGCATTTGTGTTAGTGTTGAAAAACCACTTTTCGCACTTGTGTTAGTGTTGAAAAACCACTTTTCGCACTTGTGTTGGTGCAGGAAACCACTTTTGCACTTGTATTAGTGTGGAAAAAACACTTTTCGCACTTGTGTTAGTGTTCAAAAACCACTTTTCGCACTTGTGTTAGTGTTGAAAAACCACTTTTCACACTTGTGTTGGTGCAGGAAACCACTTTTGCACTTGTATTAGTGTGGCAAAAACACTTTTTGCACTTGTGATAGTGTTGAAAAACCACTTTTCGCACTTGTGTTAGTGTTGAAAAACCACTTTTCGCACTTGTGTTAGTGTTGAAAAACCACTTTTCGCACTTGTGTTAGTGCAGGAAACCACTTTTGCACTTGTATTAGTGTGGAAAAAACACTTTTTGCACTTGTGATAGTGTTGAAAAACCACTTTTCGCACTTGTGTTAGTGTTGAAAAAACACTTTTCGCACTTGTGTTGGTGCAGGAAACCACTTTTGCACTTGTATTAGTGTGGAAAAAACACTTTTTGCACTTGTGATAGTGTTGAAAAACCACTTTTCGCACTTGTGTTAGTGTTGAAAAACCACTTTTCGCACTTGTGTTAGTGTTGAAAAACCACTTTTCGCACTTGTGTTGGTGCAGGAAACCACTTTTGCACTTGTATTAGTGTGGAAAAAACACTTTTCGCACTTATGTTAGTGTTGAAAAACCACTTTTCGCACTTGTGTTAGTGTTGAAAAACCACTTTTCACACTTGTGTTGGTGCAGGAAACCACTTTTGCACTTGTATTATTGTGGAAAAAACACTTTATGCACTTGTGTTAGTGTTGAAAAACCACTTTCTCACTTGTGTTGGTGCAGGAAACCACTTTTGCACTTGTATTAGTGTGGCAAAAACACTTTTTGCACTTGTGATAGTGTTGAAAAACCACTTTTCGCACTTGTGTTAGTGTTGAAAAACCACTTATCGCACTTGTGTTGGTGCAGGAAACCACTTTTGCACTTGTATTAGTGTGGAAAAAACACTTTTTGCACTTGTGATAGTGTTGAAAAACCACTTTTCGCACTTGTGTTAGTGTTGAAAAACCACTTTTCGCACTTGTGTTAGTGTGGAAAAACCACTTTTCGCACTTGTGTTAGTGTGGAAAAACCACTTTTCGCACTTGTGTTCGTGTTGAAAAACCACTTTTCGCACTTGTGTTAGTGTTGAAAAACCACTTTTCGCACTTGTGTTGGTGCAGGAAACCACTTTTGCACTTGTATTAGTGTGGAAAAAACACTTTTTGCACTTGTGATAGTGTTGAAAAACCACTTTTCGCACTTGTGTTAGTGTTGAAAAACCACTTTTCGCACTTGTGTTAGTGTTGAAAAACCACTTTTCGCACTTGTGTTGGTGCAGGAAACCACTTTTGCACTTGTATTAGTGTGGAAAAAACACTTTTCGCACTTGTGTTAGTGTTGAAAAACCACTTTTCGCACTTGTGTTAGTGTTGAAAAACCACTTTTCACACTTGTGTTGGTGCAGGAAACCACTTTTGCACTTGTATTATTGTGGAAAAAACACTTTTTGCACTTGTGTTAGTGTTGAAAAACCACTTTTCTCACTTGTGTTGGTGCAGGAAACCACTTTTGCACTTGTATTAGTGTGAAAAAAACACTTTTTGCACTTGTGATAGTGTTGAAAAACCACTTTTCGCACTTGTGTTAGTGTTGAAAAACCACTTTTCGCACTTGTGTTAGTGTTGAAAAACCACTTTTCGCACTTGTGTTAGTGTTGAAAAACCACTTTTCGCACTTGTGTTGGTGCAGGAAACCACTTTTGCACTTGTATTAGTGTGGAAAAAACACTTTTCGCACATGTGTTAGTGTTGAAAAACCACTTTTCGCACATGTGTTAGTGTTGAAAAACCACTTTTCGCACTTGTGTTGGTGCAGGAAACCACTTTTGCACTTGTATTAGTGTGGAAAAAACACTTTTTGCACTTGTGATAGTGTTGAAAAACCACTTTTCGCACTTGTGTTAGTGTTGAAAAAACACTTTTCGCACTTGTGTTGGTGCAGGAAACCACTTTTGCACTTGTATTAGTGTGGAAAAAACACTTTTTGCACTTGTGATAGTGTTGAAAAACCACTTTTCGCATTTGTGTTAGTGTTGAAAAACCACTTTTCGCACTTGTGTTAGTGTTGAAAAACCACTTTTCGCATTTGTGTTGGTGCAGGAAACCACTTTTGCACTTGTATTAGTTTGGAAAAAACACTTTTCGCACTTGTGTTAGTGTTGAAAAACCACTTTTCGCACTTGTGTTAGTGTTGAAAAACCACTTTTCACACTTGTGTTGGTGCAGGAAACCACCTTTGCACTTGTATTAGTGTGGCAAAAACACTTTTTGCACTTGTGATAGTGTTGAAAAACCACTTTTCGCACTTGTGTTAGTGTTGAAAAACCACTTATCGCACTTGTGTTGGTGCAGGAAACCACTTTTGCACTTGTATTAGTGTGGAAAAAACACTTTTTGCACTTGTGATAGTGTGGAAAAACCACTTTTCGCACTTGTGTTCGTGTTGAAAAACCACTTTTCGCACTTGTGTTAGTGTTGAAAAACCACTTTTCGCACTTGTGTTGGTGCAGGAAACCACTTTTGCACTTGTATTAGTGTGGAAAAAACACTTTTTGCACTTGTGATAGTGTTGAAAAACCACTTTTCGCACTTGTGTTAGTGTTGAAAAACCACTTTTCGCACTTGTGTTAGTGTTGAAAAACCACTTTTCGCACTTGTGTTGGTGCAGGAAACCACTTTTGCACTTGTATTATTGTGGAAAAAACACTTTTTGCACTTGTGCTAGTGTTGAAAAACCACTTTTCTCACTTGTGTTGGTGCAGGAAACCACTTTTGCACTTGTATTAGTGTGGAAAAAACACTTTTTGCACTTGTGATAGTGTTGAAAAACCACTTTTCGCACTTGTGTTAGTGTTGAAAAACCACTTTTCACACTTGTGTTGGTGCAGGAAACCACTTTTGCACTTGTATTAGTGTGGAAAAAACACTTTTCGCACTTGTGTTAGTGTTGAAAACCACTTTTCGCACTTGTGTTAGTGTTGAAAAACCACTTTTCGCACTTGTGTTGGTGCAGGAAACCACTTTTGCACTTGTATTAGTGTGGAAAAAACACTTTTTGCACTTGTGATAGTGTTGAAAAACCACTTTTCGCACTTGTGTTAGTGTTGAAAAACCACTTTTCGCACTTGTGTTGGTGCAGGAAACCACTTTTGCACTTGTATTAGTGTGGAAAAGACACTTTTCGCACTTGTGTTAGTGTTGAAAAACCACTTTTCGCACTTGTGTTAGTGTTGAAAAACCACTTTTTGCACCTGTGTTGGTGCAGGAAACCACTTTTGCACTTGTATAAGTGTGGAAAAAACACTTTTTGCACTTGTGATAGTGTTGAAAAACCACTTTTCGCACTTGTGTTAGTGTTGAAAAACCACTTTTCGCACTTGTGTTCGTGTTGAAAAACCACTTTTCGCACTTGTGTTGGTGCAGGAAACCACTTTTGCACTTGTATTAGTGTGGAAAAAACACTTTTTGCACTTGTGTTAGTGTTGAAAAACCACTTTTCGCACTTGTGTTAGTGTTGAAAAACCACTTTTCGCACTTGTGTTAGTGTTGAAAAACCACTTTTCGCACTTGTGTTAGTGTTGAAAAACCACTTTTCGCACTTGTGTTAGTGTTGAAAAACCACTTTTCGCACTTGTGTTAGTGTTGAAAAACCACTTTTCGCACTTATGTTCGTGTTGAAAAACCACTTTTCGCACTTGTGTTAGTGTTGAAAAACCACTTTTCACACTTGTGTTGGTGCAGGAAACCACTTTTGCACTTGTATTAGTGTGGAAAAAACACTTTTCGCACTTGTGTTAGTGTTGAAAAACCACTTTTCGCACTTGTGTTAGTGTTGAAAAACCACTTTTCACACTTGTGTTGGTGCAGGAAACCACTTTTGCACTTGTATTAGTGTGGAAAAAACACTTTTTGCACTTGTGTTATTGTTGAAAAACCACTTTTCTCACTTGTGTTGGTGTTGAAAAACCACTTTTCGCACTTGTGTTAGTGTTGAAAAACCACGTTTCACACTTGTGTTGGTGCAGGAAACCACTTTTGCACTTGTATTATTGTGGAAAAAACACGTTTTGCACTTGTGTTAGTGTTGAAAAACCACTTTTCTCACTTGTGTTGGTGCAGGAAACCACTTTTGCACTTGTATTAGTGTGGAAAAAACAATTTTTGCACTTGTGATAGTGTTGAAAAACCACTTTTCGCACTTGTGTTAGTGTTGAAAAACCACTTTTCGCACTTGTGTTAGTGTTGAAAAACCACTTTTCGCACTTGTGTTAGTGTTGAAAAACCACTTTTCGCACTTGTGTTGGTGCAGGAAACCACTTTTGCACTTGTATTAGTGTGGAAAAAACACTTTTCGCACTTGTGTTAGTGTTGAAAAACCACTTTTCGCACATGTGTTAGTGTTGAAAAACCACTTTTCGCACTTGTGTTGGTGCAGGAAACCACTTTTGCACTTGTATTAGTGTGGAAAAAACACTTTTTGCACTTGTGATAGTGTTGAAAAACCACATTTCGCACTTGTGTTAGTGTTGAAAAAACACTTTTCGCACTTGTGTTGGTGCAGGAAACCACTTTTGCACTTGTATTAGTGTGGAAAAAACACTTTTTGCACTTGTGATAGTGTTGAAAAACCACTTTTCGCACTTGTGTTAGTGTTGAAAAACCACTTTTCGCACTTGTGTTAGTGTTGAAAAACCACTTTTCGCACTTGTGTTGGTGCAGGAAACCACTTTTGCACTTGTATTAGTGTGGAAAAAACACTTTTCGCACTTGTGTTAGTGTTGAAAAACCACTTTTCGCACTTGTGTTAGTGTTGAAAAACCACTTTTCACACTTGTGTTGGTGCAGGAAACCACTTTTGCACTTGTATTAGTGTGGCAAAAACACTTTTTGCACTTGTGATAGTGTTGAAAAACCACTTTTCGCACTTGTGTTGGTGTTGAAAAACCACTTATCGCACTTGTGTTGGTGCAGGAAACCACTTTTGCACTTGTATTAGTGTGGAAAAAACACTTTTTGCACTTGTGATAGTGTTGAAAAACCACTTTTCGCACTTGTGTTAGTGTTGAAAAACCACTTTTCGCACTTGTGTTAGTGTGGAAAAACCACTTTTCGCACTTGTGTTCGTGTTGAAAAACCACTTTTCGCACTTGTGTTAGTGTTGAAAAACCACTTTTCGCACTTGTGTTGGTGCAGGAAACCACTTTTGCACTTGTATTAGTGTGGAAAAAACACTTTTTGCACTTGTGATAGTGTTGAAAAACCACTTTTCGCACTTGTGTTAGTGTTGAAAAACCACTTTTCGCACTTGTGTTAGTGTTGAAAAACCACTTTTCGCACTTGTGTTGGTGCAGGAAACCACTTTTGCACTTGTATTAGTGTGGAAAAAACACTTTTCGCACTTGTGTTAGTGTTGAAAAACCACTTTTCGCACTTGTGTTAGTGTTGAAAAACCACTTTTCACACTTGTGTTGGTGCAGGAAACCACTTTTGCACTTGTATTATTGTGGAAAAAACACTTTTTGCACTTGTGTTAGTGTTGAAAAACCACTTTTCTCACTTGTGTTGGTGCAGGAAACCACTTTTGCACTTGTATTAGTGTGGAAAAAACACTTTTTGCACTTGTGATAGTGTTGAAAAACCACTTTTCGCACTTGTGTTAGTGTTGAAAAACCACTTTTCACACTTGTGTTGGTGCAGGAAACCACTTTTGCACTTGTATTAGTGTGGAAAAAACACTTTTCGCACTTGTGTTAGTGTTGAAAACCACTTTTCGCACTTGTGTTAGTGTTGAAAAACCACTTTTCGCACTTGTGTTGGTGCAGGAAACCACTTTTGCACTTGTATTAGTGTGGAAAAAACACTTTTTGCACTTGTGATAGTGTTGAAAAACCACTTTTCGCACTTGTGTTAGTGTTGAAAAACCACTTTTCGCACTTGTGTTGGTGCAGGAAACCACTTTTGCACTTGTATTAGTGTGGAAAAAACACTTTTCGCACTTGTGTTAGTGTTGAAAAACCACTTTTCGCACTTGTGTTAGTGTTGAAAAACCACTTTTTGCACCTGTGTTGGTGCAGGAAACCACTTTTGCACTTGTGTAAGTGTGGAAAAAACACTTTTTGCACTTGTGATAGTGTTGAAAAACCACTTTTTGCACTTGTGTTAGTGTTGAAAAACCACTTTTCGCACTTGTGTTCGTGTTGAAAAACCACTTTTCGCACTTGTGTTGGTGCAGGAAACCACTTTTGCACCTGTATTAGTGTGGAAAAAACACTTTTTGCACTTGTGTTAGTGTTGAAAAACCACTTTTCGCACTTGTGTTAGTGTTGAAAAACCACTTTTCGCACTTGTGTTAGTGTTGAAAAACCACTTTTCGCACTTGTGTTAGTGTTGAAAAACCACTTTTCGCACTTGTGTTAGTGTTGAAAAACCACTTTTCGCACTTGTGTTAGTGTGGAAAAACCACTTTTCGCACTTATGTTCGTGTTGAAAAACCACTTTTCGCACTTGTGTTAGTGTTGAAAAACCACTTTTCGCACTTGTGTTAGTGTTGAAAAACCACTTTTCGCACTTGTGTTGGTGCAGGAAACCACTTTTGCACTTGTATTAGTGTGGAAAAAACACTTTTCGCACTTGTGTTAGTGTTGAAAAACCACTTTTCGCACATGTGTTAGTGTTGAAAAACCACTTTTCGCACTTGTGTTGGTGCAGGAAACCACTTTTGCACTTGTATTAGTGTGGAAAAAACACTTTTTGCACTTGTGATAGTGTTGAAAAACCACATTTCGCACTTGTGTTAGTGTTGAAAAAACACTTTTCGCACTTGTGTTGGTGCAGGAAACCACTTTTGCACTTGTATTAGTGTGGAAAAAACACTTTTTGCACTTGTGATAGTGTTGAAAAACCACTTTTCGCACTTGTGTTAGTGTTGAAAAACCACTTTTCGCACTTGTGTTAGTGTTGAAAAACCACTTTTCGCACTTGTGTTGGTGCAGGAAACCACTTTTGCACTTGTATTAGTGTGGAAAAAACACTTTTCGCACTTGTGTTAGTGTTGAAAAACCACTTTTCGCACTTGTGTTAGTGTTGAAAAACCACTTTTCACACTTGTGTTGGTGCAGGAAACCACTTTTGCACTTGTATTAGTGTGGCAAAAACACTTTTTGCACTTGTGATAGTGTTGAAAAACCACTTTTCGCACTTGTGTTAGTGTTGAAAAACCACTTATCGCACTTGTGTTGGTGCAGGAAACCACTTTTGCACTTGTATTAGTGTGGAAAAAACACTTTTTGCACTTGTGATAGTGTTGAAAAACCACTTTTCGCACTTGTATTAGTGTTGAAAAACCACTTTACGCACTTGTGTTAGTGTGGAAAAACCACTTTTCGCACTTGTGTTCGTGTTGAAAAACCACTTTTCGCACTTGTGTTAGTGTTGAAAAACCACTTTTCGCACTTGTGTTGGTGCAGGAAACCACTTTTGCACTTGTATTAGTGTGGAAAAAACACTTTTTGCACTTGTGATAGTGTTGAAAAACCACTTTTCGCACTTGTGTTAGTGTTGAAAAACCACTTTTCGCACTTGTGTTAGTGTTGAAAAACCACTTTTCGCACTTGTGTTGGTGCAGGAAACCACTTTTGCACTTGTATTAGTGTGGAAAAAACACTTTTCGCACTTGTGTTAGTGTTGAAAAACCACTTTTCGCACTTGTGTTAGTGTTGAAAAACCACTTTTCACACTTGTGTTGGTGCAGGAAACCACTTTTGCACTTGTATTATTGTGGAAAAAACACTTTTTGCACTTGTGTTAGTGTTGAAAAACCACTTTTCTCACTTGTGTTGGTGCAGGAAACCACTTTTGCACTTGTATTAGTGTGGAAAAAACACTTTTTGCACTTGTGATAGTGTTGAAAAACCACTTTTCGCACTTGTGTTAGTGTTGAAAAACCACTTTTCACACTTGTGTTGGTGCAGGAAACCACTTTTGCACTTGTATTAGTGTGGAAAAAACACTTTTCGCACTTGTGTTAGTGTTGAAAACCACTTTTCGCACTTGTGTTAGTGTTGAAAAACCACTTTTCGCACTTGTGTTGGTGCAGGAAACCACTTTTGCACTTGTATTAGTGTGGAAAAAACACTTTTTGCACTTGTGATAGTGTTGAAAAACCACTTTTCGCACTTGTGTTAGTGTTGAAAAACCACTTTTCGCACATGTGTTGGTGCAGGAAACCACTTTTGCACTTGTATTAGTGTGGAAAAAACACTTTTCGCACTTGTGTTAGTGTTGAAAAACCACTTTTCGCACTTGTGTTAGTGTTGAAAAACCACTTTTTGCACCTGTGTTGGTGCAGGAAACCACTTTTGCACTTGTGTAAGTGTGGAAAAAACACTTTTTGCACTTGTGATAGTGTTGAAAAACCACTTTTCGCACTTGTGTTAGTGTTGAAAAACCACTTTTCGCACTTGTGTTCGTGTTGAAAAACCACTTTTCGCACTTGTGTTGGTGCAGGAAACCACTTTTGCACCTGTAATAGTGTGGAAAAAACACTTTTTGCACTTGTGTTAGTGTTGAAAAACCACTTTTCGCACTTGTGTTAGTGTTGAAAAACCACTTTTCGCACTTGTGTTAGTGTTGAAAAACCACTTTTCGCACTTGTGTTAGTGTTGAAAAACCACTTTTCGCACTTGTGTTAGTGTTGAAAAACCACTTTTCGCACTTGTGTTAGTGTGGAAAAACCACTTTTCGCACTTATGTTCGTGTTGAAAAACCACTTTTCGCACTTGTGTTAGTGTTGAAAAACCACTTTTCGCACTTGTGTTAGTGTTGAAAAACCACTTTTCGCACTTGTGTTAGTGTGGAAAAACCACTTTTGCGCTTGTATTAGTGTGGAAAAAACACTTTTTGCACTTGTGATAGTGTTGAAAAACCACTTTTCGCACTTGTGTTTGTGTTGAAAAACCACTTTTCGCACTTGTGTTAGTGTTGAAAAACCACTTTTCACACTTGTGTTGGTGCAGGAAACCACTTTTGCACTTGTATTAGTGTGGAAAAAACACTTTTCGCACTTGTGTTAGTGTTGAAAAACCACTTTTCGCACTTGTGTTAGTCTTGAAAAACCACTTTTCACACTTGTGTTGGTGCAGGAAACCACTTTTGCACTTGTATTATTGTGGAAAAAACACTTTTTGCACTTGTGTTATTGTTGAAAAACCACTTTTCTCACTTGTGTTGGTGCAGGAAACCACTTTTGCACTTGTATCAGTGTGGAAAAAACACTTTTTGCACTTGTGATAGTGTTGAAAACCACTTTTCGCACTTGTGTCAGTGTTGAAAAACCACTTATCGCAATTGTGTTGGTGCAGTAAACCACTTTTGCACTTGTATTAGTGTGGAAAAACCACTTTTCGCACTTGTGTTAGTGTTAAAAAACCACTTTTCGCACTTGTGTTAGTGATGAAAAACCACTTTTCGCACTTGTGTTAGTGTTGAAAAACCACTTTTCGCACTTGTGTTGGTGCAGGAAACCACTTTTGCACTTGTATTAGTGTGGAAAAACCACTTTTCGCACTTGTGTTAGTGTTGAAAAACCACTTTTTGCACCTGTGTTAGTGTTGAAAAAACACTTTTTGCACTTGTGATAGTGTTGAAAAACCACTTTTCGCACTTGTGTTAGTGTTGAAAAACCACTTTTCGCACTGGTGTTAGAGAAGGAAACCACTTTTCGCACTTGTGTTTGTGTTGAAAACCCACTTTTCGCACCTGTGTTCATGTTGAAAATCCACTTTTCCCACTTGTGTTGGTGCAGGAAACCACTTTTGCACTTGTATTAGTGTGGAAAAAACACTTTTCGCACTTGTGTTAGTGTTGAAAAACCACTTTTCGCACTTGTGTTAGTGTTGAAAAACCACTTTTCACACTTGTGTTGGTGCAGGAAACCACTTTTGCACTTGTATTAGTGTGGAAAAAACACTTTTTGCACTTGTGATAGTGTTGAAAAACCACTTTTCGCACTTGTGTTAGTGTTGAAAAACCACTTATCGCACTTGTGTTGGTGCAGGAAACCACTTTTGCACTTGTATTAGTGTGGAAAAACCACTTTTCGCACTTGTGTTAGTGTTGAAAAACCACTTTTCGCACTTGTGTTAGTGTTGAAAAACCACTTTTCGCACTTGTGTTGGTGCAGGAAACCACTTTTGCACTTATATTAGTGTGGAAAAACCACTTTTCGCACTTGTGTTAGTGTTGAAAAACCACTTTTCGCACTTGTGTTGGTGCAGGAAACCACTTTTGCACTTGTATTAGTGTGGAAAAACCACTTTTCGCACTTGTGTTAGTGTTGAAAAACCACTTTTCGCACTTGTGTTAGTGTTAAAAAACCACTTTTCGCACTTGTGTTAGTGTTGAAAAACCACTTTTCGCACTTGTGTTAGTGTTGAAAAACCACTTTTCGCACTTGTGTTGGTGCAGGAAACCACTTTTGCACTTGTATTAGTGTGGAAAAAACACTTTTCGCACTTGTGTTAGTGTTGAAAAACCACTTTTCGCACATGTGTTAGTGTTGAAAAACCACTTTTCGCACTTGTGTTGGTGCAGGAAACCACTTTTGCACTTGTATTAGTGTGGAAAAAACACTTTTTGCACTTGTGGTAGTGTTGAAAAACCACTTTTCACACTTGTGTTAGTGTTGAAAAACCACTTTTCGCACTTGTGTTGGTGCAGGAAACCACTTTTGCACTTGTATTAGTGTGGAAAAACCACTTTTCGCACCTGTGTTAGTGTTGAAAAACCACTTTTCGCACTTGTGTTAGTGTTGAAAAACCACTTTTCGCACTTGTGTTAGTGTTGAAAAACCACTTTTGCACTTGTATTAGTGTGGAAAAAACACTTTTTGCACTTGTGATAGTGTTGCAAAACCACTTTTCGCACTTGTGTTAGTGTTGAAAAACCACTTTTCGCACTTGTGTTGGTGCAGGAAACCACTTTTGAGCTTGTATTAGTGTGGAAAACCACTTTTCGCACTTGTGTTAGTGTTGAAAAACCACTTTTCGCACTTGTGTTAGTGTTGAAAAACCACTTTTTGCACCTGTGTTGGTGCAGGAAACCACTTTTGCACTTGTATAAGTGTGGAAAAAACACTTTTTGCACTTGTGATAGTGTTGAAAAACCACTTTTCGCACTTGTGTTAGTGTTGAAAAACCACTTTTCGCACTTGTGTTAGTGTTGAAAAACCACTTTTCGCACTTGTGTTGGTGCAGGAAACCACTTTTGCACTTGTATTAGTGTGGAAAAAACAATTTTTGCACTTGTGATAGTGTTGAAAAACCACTTTTCGCACTTGTGTTAGTGTTGAAAAACCACTTTTCGCACTTGTGTTGGTGCAGGAAACCACTTTTGCACTTGTATTATTGTGGAAAAAACACTTTTTGCACTTGTGTTAGTGTTGAAAAACCACCTTTCTCACTTGTGTTGGTGCAGGAAACCACTTTTGCACTTGTATTAGTGTTGAAAAAACACTTTTTGCACTTGTGATAGTGTTGAAAAACCACTTTTCGCACTTGTGTTAGTGTTGAAAAACCACTTTTCACACTTGTGTTGGTGCAGGAAACCACTTTTGCACTTGTATTAGTGTGGAAAAAACACTTTTCGCACTTGTGTTAGTGTTGAAAACCACTTTTCGCACTTGTGTTAGTGTTGAAAAACCACTTTTCGCACTTGTGTTGGTGCAGGAAACCACTTTTGCACTTGTATTAGTGTGGAAAAAACACTTTTTGCACTTGTGATAGTGTTGAAAAACCACTTTTCGCACTTGTGTTAGTGTTGAAAAACCACTTTTCGCACTTGTGTTGGTGCAGGAAACCACTTTTGCACTTGTATTAGTGTGGAAAAAACACTTTTCGCACTTGTGTTAGTGTTGAAAAACCACTTTTCGCACTTGTGTTAGTGTTGAAAAACCACTTTTTGCACCTGTGTTGGTGCAGGAAACCACTTTTGCACTTGTATAAGTGTGGAAAAAACACTTTTTGCACTTGTGATAGTGTTGAAAAACCACTTTTCGCACTTGTGTTAGTGTTGAAAAACCACTTTTCGCACTTGTGTTCGTGTTGAAAAACCACTTTTCGCACTTGTGTTGGTGCAGGAAACCACTTTTGCACTTGTATTAGTGTGGAAAAAACACTTTTTGCACTTGTGTTAGTGTTGAAAAACCACTTTTCGCACTTGTGTTAGTGTTGAAAAACCACTTTTCGCACTTGTGTTAGTGTTGAAAAACCACTTTTCGCACTTGTGTTAGTGTTGAAAAACCACTTTTCGCACTTGTGTTAGTGTTGAAAAACCACTTTTCGCACTTGTGTTAGTGTTGAAAAACCACTTTTCGCACTTATGTTCGTGTTGAAAAACCACTTTTCGCACTTGTGTTAGTGTTGAAAAACCACTTTTCACACTTGTGTTGGTGCAGGAAACCACTTTTGCACTTGTATTAGTGTGGAAAAAACACTTTTCGCACTTGTGTTAGTGTTGAAAAACCACTTTTCGCACTTGTGTTAGTGTTGAAAAACCACTTTTCACACTTGTGTTGGTGCAGGAAACCACTTTTGCACTTGTATTAGTGTGGAAAAAACACTTTTTGCACTTGTGTTATTGTTGAAAAACCACTTTTCTCACTTGTGTTGGTGTTGAAAAACCACTTTTCGCACTTGTGTTAGTGTTGAAAAACCACGTTTCACACTTGTGTTGGTGCAGGAAACCACTTTTGCACTTGTATTATTGTGGAAAAAACACGTTTTGCACTTGTGTTAGTGTTGAAAAACCACTTTTCTCACTTGTGTTGGTGCAGGAAACCACTTTTGCACTTGTATTAGTGTGGAAAAAACACTTTTTGCACTTGTGATAGTGTTGAAAAACCACTTTTCGCACTTGTGTTAGTGTTGAAAAACCACTTTTCGCACTTGTGTTAGTGTTGAAAAACCACTTTTCGCACTTGTGTTAGTGTTGAAAAACCACTTTTCGCACTTGTGTTGGTACAGGAAACCACTTTTGCACTTGTATTAGTGTGGAAAAAACACTTTTCGCACTTGTGTTAGTGTTGAAAAACCACTTTTCGCACATGTGTTAGTGTTGAAAAACCACTTTTCGCACTTGTGTTGGTGCAGGAAACCACTTTTGCACTTGTATTAGTGTGGAAAAAACACTTTTTGCACTTGTGATAGTGTTGAAAAAGCACATTTCGCACTTGTGTTAGTGTTGAAAAAACACTTTTCGCACTTGTGTTGGTGCAGGAAACCACTTTTGCACTTGTATTAGTGTGGAAAAAACACTTTTTGCACTTGTGATAGTGTTGAAAAACCACTTTTCGCACTTGTGTTAGTGTTGAAAAACCACTTTTCGCACTTGTGTTAGTGTTGAAAAACCACTTTTCGCACTTGTGTTGGTGCAGGAAACCACTTTTGCACTTGTATTAGTGTGGAAAAAACACTTTTCGCACTTGTGTTAGTGTTGAAAAACCACTTTTCGCACTTGTGTTAGTGTTGAAAAACCCCTTTTACACACTTGTGTTGGTGCAGGAAACCACTTTTGCACTTGTATTAGTGTGGCAAAAACACTTTTTGCACTTGTGATAGTGTTGAAAAACCACTTTTCGCACTTGTGTTGGTGTTGAAAAACCACTTATCGCACTTGTGTTGGTGCAGGAAACCACTTTTGCACTTGTATTAGTGTGGAAAAAACACTTTTTGCACTTGTGATAGTGTTGAAAAACCACTTTTCGCACTTGTGTTAGTGTTGAAAAACCACTTTTCGCACTTGTGTTAGTGTGGAAAAACCACTTTTCGCACTTGTGTTCGTGTTGAAAAACCACTTTTCGCACTTGTGTTAGTGTTGAAAAACCACTTTTCGCACTTGTGTTGGTGCAGGAAACCACTTTTGCACTTGTATTAGTGTGGAAAAAAAAAAAAACTTTTTGCACTTGTGATAGTGTTGAAAAACCACTTTTCGCACTTGTGTTAGTGTTGAAAAACCACTTTTCGCACTTGTGTTAGTGTTGAAAAACCACTTTTCGCACTTGTGTTGGTGCAGGAAACCACTTTTGCACTTGTATTAGTGTGGAAAAAACACTTTTCGCACTTGTGTTAGTGTTGAAAAACCACTTTTCGCACTTGTGTTAGTGTTGAAAAACCACTTTTCACACTTGTGTTGGTGCAGGAAACCACTTTTGCACTTGTATTATTGTGGAAAAAACACTTTTTGCACTTGTGTTAGTGTTGAAAAACCACTTTTCTCACTTGTGTTGGTGCAGGAAACCACTTTTGCACTTGTATTAGTGTGGAAAAAACACTTTTTGCACTTGTGATAGTGTTGAAAAACCACTTTTCGCACTTGTGTTAGTGTTGAAAAACCACTTTTCACACTTGTGTTGGTGCAGGAAACCACTTTTGCACTTGTATTAGTGTGGAAAAAACACTTTTCGCACTTGTGTTAGTGTTGAAAACCACTTTTCGCACTTGTGTTAGTGTTGAAAAACCACTTTTCGCACTTGTGTTGGTGCAGGAAACCACTTTTGCACTTGTATTAGTGTGGAAAAAACACTTTTTGCACTTGTGATAGTGTTGAAAAACCACTTTTCGCACTTGTGTTAGTGTTGAAAAACCACTTTTCGCACTTGTGTTGGTGCAGGAAACCACTTTTGCACTTGTATTAGTGTGGAAAAAACACTTTTCGCACTTGTGTTAGTGTTGAAAAACCACTTTTCGCACTTGTGTTAGTGTTGAAAAACCACTTTTTGCACCTGTGTTGGTGCAGGAAACCACTTTTGCACTTGTGTAAGTGTGGAAAAAACACTTTTTGCACTTGTGATAGTGTTGAAAAACCACTTTTTGCACTTGTGTTAGTGTTGAAAAACCACTTTTCGCACTTGTGTTCGTGTTGAAAAACCACTTTTCGCACTTGTGTTGGTGCAGGAAACCACTTTTGCACCTGTATTAGTGTGGAAAAAACACTTTTTGCACTTGTGTTAGTGTTGAAAAACCACTTTTCGCACTTGTGTTAGTGTTGAAAAACCACTTTTCGCACTTGTGTTAGTGTTGAAAAACCACTTTTCGCACTTGTGTTAGTGTTGAAAAACCACTTTTCGCACTTGTGTTAGTGTTGAAAAACCACTTTTCGCACTTGTGTTAGTGTGGAAAAACCACTTTTCGCACTTATGTTCGTGTTGAAAAACCACTTTTCGCACTTGTGTTAGTGTTGAAAAACCACTTTTCGCACTTGTGTTAGTGTTGAAAAACCACTTTTCGCACTTGTGTTGGTGCAGGAAACCACTTTTGCACTTGTATTAGTGTGGAAAAAACACTTTTCGCACTTGTGTTAGTGTTGAAAAACCACTTTTCGCACATGTGTTAGTGTTGAAAAAACACTTTTCGCACTTGTGTTGGTGCTGGAAACCACTTTTGCACTTGTATTAGTGTGGAAAAAACACTTTTTGCACTTGTGATAGTGTTGAAAAACCACATTTCGCACTTGTGTTAGTGTTGAAAAAACACTTTTCGCACTTGTGTTGGTGCAGGAAACCACTTTTGCACTTGTATTAGTGTGGAAAAAACACTTTTTGCACTTGTGATAGTGTTGAAAAACCACTTTTCGCACTTGTGTTAGTGTTGAAAAACCACTTTTCGCACTTGTGTTAGTGTTGAAAAACCACTTTTCGCACTTGTGTTGGTGCAGGAAACCACTTTTGCACTTGTATTAGTGTGGAAAAAACACTTTTCGCACTTGTGTTAGTGTTGAAAAACCACTTTTCGCACTTGTGTTAGTGTTGAAAAACCACTTTTCACACTTGTGTTGGTGCAGGAAACCACTTTTGCACTTGTATTAGTGTGGCAAAAACACTTTTTGCACTTGTGATAGTGTTGAAAAACCACTTTTCGCACTTGTGTTAGTGTTGAAAAACCACTTATCGCACTTGTGTTGGTGCAGGAAACCACTTTTGCACTTGTATTAGTGTGGAAAAAACACTTTTTGCACTTGTGATAGTGTTGAAAAACCACTTTTCGCACTTGTATTAGTGTTGAAAAACCACTTTTCGCACTTGTGTTAGTGTGGAAAAACCACTTTTCGCACTTGTGTTCGTGTTGAAAAACCACTTTTCGCACTTGTGTTAGTGTTGAAAAACCACTTTTCGCACTTGTGTTGGTGCAGGAAACCACTTTTGCACTTGTATTAGTGTGGAAAAAACACTTTTTGCACTTGTGATAGTGTTGAAAAACCACTTTTCGCACTTGTGTTAGTGTTGAAAAACCACTTTTCGCACTTGTGTTAGTGTTGAAAAACCACTTTTCGCACTTGTGTTGGTGCAGGAAACCACTTTTGCACTTGTATTAGTGTGGAAAAAACACTTTTCGCACTTGTGTTAGTGTTGAAAAACCACCTTTCGCACTTGTGTTAGTGTTGAAAAACCACTTTTCACACTTGTGTTGGTGCAGGAAACCACTTTTGCACTTGTATTAGTGTGGCAAAAACACTTTTTGCACTTGTGATAGTGTTGAAAAACCACTTTTCGCACTTGTGTTGGTGTTGAAAAACCACTTATCGCACTTGTGTTGGTGCAGGAAACCACTTTTGCACTTGTATTAGTGTGGAAAAAACACTTTTTGCACTTGTGATAGTGTTGAAAAACCACTTTTCGCACTTGTGTTAGTGTTGAAAAACCACTTTTCGCACTTGTGTTAGTGTGGAAAAACCACTTTTCGCACTTGTGTTCGTGTTGAAAAACCACTTTTCGCACTTGTGTTAGTGTTGAAAAACCACTTTTCGCACTTGTGTTGGTGCAGGAAACCACTTTTGCACTTGTATTAGTGTGGAAAAAACACTTTTTGCACTTGTGATAGTGTTGAAAAACCACTTTTCGCACTTGTGTTAGTGTTGAAAAACCACTTTTCGCACTTGTGTTAGTGTTGAAAAACCACTTTTCGCACTTGTGTTGGTGCAGGAAACCACTTTTGCACTTGTATTAGTGTGGAAAAAACACTTTTCGCACTTGTGTTAGTGTTGAAAAACCACTTTTCGCACTTGTGTTAGTGTTGAAAAACCACTTTTCACACTTGTGTTGGTGCAGGAAACCACTTTTGCACTTGTATTATTGTGGAAAAAACACTTTTTGCACTTGTGTTAGTGTTGAAAAACCACTTTTCTCACTTGTGTTGGTGCAGGAAACCACTTTTGCACTTGTATTAGTGTGGAAAAAACACTTTTTGCACTTGTGATAGTGTTGAAAAACCACTTTTCGCACTTGTGTTAGTGTTGAAAAACCACTTTTCACACTTGTGTTGGTGCAGGAAACCACTTTTGCACTTGTATTAGTGTGGAAAAAACACTTTTCGCACTTGTGTTAGTGTTGAAAACCACTTTTCGCACTTGTGTTAGTGTTGAAAAACCACTTTTCGCACTTGTGTTGGTGCAGGAAACCACTTTTGCACTTGTATTAGTGTGGAAAAAACACTTTTTGCACTTGTGATAGTGTTGAAAAACCACTTTTCGCACTTGTGTTAGTGTTGAAAAACCACTTTTCGCACTTGTGTTGGTGCAGGAAACCACTTTTGCACTTGTATTAGTGTGGAAAAAACACTTTTCGCACTTGTGTTAGTGTTGAAAAACCACTTTTCGCACTTGTGTTAGTGTTGAAAAACCACTTTTTCACCTGTGTTGGTGCAGGAAACCACTTTTGCACTTGTGTAAGTGTGGAAAAAACACTTTTTGCACTTGTGATAGTGTTGAAAAACCACTTTTTGCACTTGTGTTAGTGTTGAAAAACCACTTTTCGCACTTGTGTTCGTGTTGAAAAACCACTTTTCGCACTTGTGTTGGTGCAGGAAACCACTTTTGCACCTGTATTAGTGTGGAAAAAACACTTTTTGCACTTGTGTTAGTGTTGAAAAACCACTTTTCGCACTTGTGTTAGTGTTGAAAAACCACTTTTCGCACTTGTGTTAGTGTTGAAAAACCACTTTTCGCACTTGTGTTAGTGTTGAAAAACCACTTTTCGCACTTGTGTTAGTGTTGAAAAACCACTTTTCGCACTTGTGTTAGTGTGGAAAAACCACTTTTCGCACTTATGTTCGTGTTGAAAAACCACTTTTCGCACTTGTGTTAGTGTTGAAAAACCACTTTTCGCACTTGTGTTAGTGTTGAAAAACCACTTTTCGCACTTGTGTTGGTGCAGGAAACCACTTTTGCACTTGTATTAGTGTGGAAAAAACACTTTTCGCACTTGTGTTAGTGTTGAAAAACCACTTTTCGCACATGTGTTAGTGTTGAAAAACCACTTTTCGCACTTGTGTTGGTGCAGGAAACCACTTTTGCACTTGTATTAGTGTGGAAAAAACACTTTTTGCACTTGTGATAGTGTTGAAAAACCACATTTCGCACTTGTGTTAGTGTTGAAAAAACACTTTTCGCACTTGTGTTGGTGCAGGAAACCACTTTTGCACTTGTATTAGTGTGGAAAAAACACTTTTTGCACTTGTGATAGTGTTGAAAAACCACTTTTCGCACTTGTGTTAGTGTTGAAAAACCACTTTTCGCACTTGTGTTAGTGTTGAAAAACCACTTTTCGCACTTGTGTTGGTGCAGGAAACCACTTTTGCACTTGTATTAGTGTGGCAAAAACACTTTTTGCACTTGTGATAGTGTTGAAAAACCACTTTTCGCACTTGTGTTGGTGTTGAAAAACCACTTATCGCACTTGTGTTGGTGCAGGAAACCACTTTTGCACTTGTATTAGTGTGGAAAAAACACTTTTTGCACTTGTGATAGTGTTGAAAAACCACTTTTCGCACTTGTGTTAGTGTTGAAAAACCACTTTTCGCACTTGTGTTAGTGTGGAAAAACCACTTTTCGCACTTGTGTTCGTGTTGAAAAACCACTTTTCGCACTTGTGTTAGTGTTGAAAAACCACTTTTCGCACTTGTGTTGGTGCAGGAAACCACTTTTGCACTTGTATTAGTGTGGAAAAAAAAAAAACTTTTTGCACTTGTGATAGTGTTGAAAAACCACTTTTCGCACTTGTGTTAGTGTTGAAAAACCACTTTTCGCACTTGTGTTAGTGTTGAAAAACCACTTTTCGCACTTGTGTTGGTGCAGGAAACCACTTTTGCACTTGTATTAGTGTGGAAAAAACACTTTTCGCACTTGTGTTAGTGTTGAAAAACCACTTTTCGCACTTGTGTTAGTGTTGAAAAACCACTTTTCACACTTGTGTTGGTGCAGGAAACCACTTTTGCACTTGTATTATTGTGGAAAAAACACTTTTTGCACTTGTGTTAGTGTTGAAAAACCACTTTTCTCACTTGTGTTGGTGCAGGAAACCACTTTTGCACTTGTATTAGTGTGGAAAAAACACTTTTTGCACTTGTGATAGTGTTGAAAAACCACTTTTCGCACTTGTGTTAGTGTTGAAAAACCACTTTTCACACTTGTGTTGGTGCAGGAAACCACTTTTGCACTTGTATTAGTGTGGAAAAAACACTTTTCGCACTTGTGTTAGTGTTGAAAACCACTTTTCGCACTTGTGTTAGTGTTGAAAAACCACTTTTCGCACTTGTGTTGGTGCAGGAAACCACTTTTGCACTTGTATTAGTGTGGAAAAAACACTTTTTGCACTTGTGATAGTGTTGAAAAACCACTTTTCGCACTTGTGTTAGTGTTGAAAAACCACTTTTCGCACTTGTGTTGGTGCAGGAAACCACTTTTGCACTTGTATTAGTGTGGAAAAAACACTTTTCGCACTTGTGTTAGTGTTGAAAAACCACTTTTCGCACTTGTGTTAGTGTTGAAAAACCACTTTTTGCACCTGTGTTGGTGCAGGAAACCACTTTTGCACTTGTGTAAGTGTGGAAAAAACACTTTTTGCACTTGTGATAGTGTTGAAAAACCACTTTTTGCACTTGTGTTAGTGTTGAAAAACCACTTTTCGCACTTGTGTTCGTGTTGAAAAACCACTTTTCGCACTTGTGTTGGTGCAGGAAACCACTTTTGCACCTGTATTAGTGTGGAAAAAACACTTTTTGCACTTGTGTTAGTGTTGAAAAACCACTTTTCGCACTTGTGTTAGTGTTGAAAAACCACTTTTCGCACTTGTGTTAGTGTTGAAAAACCACTTTTCGCACTTGTGTTAGTGTTGAAAAACCACTTTTCGCACTTGTGTTAGTGTTGAAAAACCACTTTTCGCACTTGTGTTAGTGTGGAAAAACCACTTTTCGCACTTATGTTCGTGTTGAAAAACCACTTTTCGCACTTGTGTTAGTGTTGAAAAACCACTTTTCGCACTTGTGTTAGTGTTGAAAAACCACTTTTCGCACTTGTGTTGGTGCAGGAAACCACTTTTGCACTTGTATTAGTGTGGAAAAAACACTTTTCGCACTTGTGTTAGTGTTGAAAAACCACTTTTCGCACATGTGTTAGTGTTGAAAAAACACTTTTCGCACTTGTGTTGGTGCTGGAAACCACTTTTGCACTTGTATTAGTGTGGAAAAAACACTTTTTGCACTTGTGATAGTGTTGAAAAACCACATTTCGCACTTGTGTTAGTGTTGAAAAAACACTTTTCGCACTTGTGTTGGTGCAGGAAACCACTTTTGCACTTGTATTAGTGTGGAAAAAACACTTTTTGCACTTGTGATAGTGTTGAAAAACCACTTTTCGCACTTGTGTTAGTGTTGAAAAACCACTTTTCGCACTTGTGTTAGTGTTGAAAAACCACTTTTCGCACTTGTGTTGGTGCAGGAAACCACTTTTGCACTTGTATTAGTGTGGAAAAAACACTTTTCGCACTTGTGTTAGTGTTGAAAAACCACTTTTCGCACTTGTGTTAGTGTTGAAAAACCACTTTTCACACTTGTGTTGGTGCAGGAAACCACTTTTGCACTTGTATTAGTGTGGCAAAAACACTTTTTGCACTTGTGATAGTGTTGAAAAACCACTTTTCGCACTTGTGTTAGTGTTGAAAAACCACTTATCGCACTTGTGTTGGTGCAGGAAACCACTTTTGCACTTGTATTAGTGTGGAAAAAACACTTTTTGCACTTGTGATAGTGTTGAAAAACCACTTTTCGCACTTGTATTAGTGTTGAAAAACCACTTTTCGCACTTGTGTTAGTGTGGAAAAACCACTTTTCGCACTTGTGTTCGTGTTGAAAAACCACTTTTCGCACTTGTGTTATTGTTGAAAAACCACTTTTCGCACTTGTGTTGGTGCAGGAAACCACTTTTGCACTTGTATTAGTGTGGAAAAAACACTTTTTGCACTTGTGATAGTGTTGAAAAACCACTTTTCGCACTTGTGTTGGTGTTGAAAAACCACTTATCGCACTTGTGTTGGTGCAGGAAACCACTTTTGCACTTGTATTAGTGTGGAAAAAACACTTTTTGCACTTGTGATAGTGTTGAAAAACCACTTTTCGCACTTGTGTTAGTGTTGAAAAACCACTTTTCGCACTTGTGTTAGTGTGGAAAAACCACTTTTCGCACTTGTGTTCGTGTTGAAAAACCACTTTTCGCACTTGTGTTAGTGTTGAAAAACCACTTTTCGCACTTGTGTTGGTGCAGGAAACCACTTTTGCACTTGTATTAGTGTGGAAAAAACACTTTTTGCACTTGTGATAGTGTTGAAAAACCACTTTTCGCACTTGTGTTAGTGTTGAAAAACCACTTTTCGCACTTGTGTTAGTGTTGAAAAACCACTTTTCGCACTTGTGTTGGTGCAGGAAACCACTTTTGCACTTGTATTAGTGTGGAAAAAACACTTTTCGCACTTGTGTTAGTGTTGAAAAACCACTTTTCGCACTTGTGTTAGTGTTGAAAAACCACTTTTCACACTTGTGTTGGTGCAGGAAACCACTTTTGCACTTGTATTATTGTGGAAAAAACACTTTTTGCACTTGTGTTAGTGTTGAAAAACCACTTTTCTCACTTGTGTTGGTGCAGGAAACCACTTTTGCACTTGTATTAGTGTGGAAAAAACACTTTTTGCACTTGTGATAGTGTTGAAAAACCACTTTTCGCACTTGTGTTAGTGTTGAAAAACCACTTTTCACACTTGTGTTGGTGCAGGAAACCACTTTTGCACTTGTATTAGTGTGGAAAAAACACTTTTCGCACTTGTGTTAGTGTTGAAAACCACTTTTCGCACTTGTGTTAGTGTTGAAAAACCACTTTTCGCACTTGTGTTGGTGCAGGAAACCACTTTTGCACTTGTATTAGTGTGGAAAAAACACTTTTTGCACTTGTGATAGTGTTGAAAAACCACTTTTCGCACTTGTGTTAGTGTTGAAAAACCACTTTTCGCACTTGTGTTGGTGCAGGAAACCACTTTTGCACTTGTATTAGTGTGGAAAAAACACTTTTCGCACTTGTGTTAGTGTTGAAAAACCACTTTTCGCACTTGTGTTAGTGTTGAAAAACCACTTTTTCACCTGTGTTGGTGCAGGAAACCACTTTTGCACTTGTGTAAGTGTGGAAAAAACACTTTTTGCACTTGTGATAGTGTTGAAAAACCACTTTTTGCACTTGTGTTAGTGTTGAAAAACCACTTTTCGCACTTGTGTTCGTGTTGAAAAACCACTTTTCGCACTTGTGTTGGTGCAGGAAACCACTTTTGCACCTGTATTAGTGTGGAAAAAACACTTTTTGCACTTGTGTTAGTGTTGAAAAACCACTTTTCGCACTTGTGTTAGTGTTGAAAAACCACTTTTCGCACTTGTGTTAGTGTTGAAAAACCACTTTTCGCACTTGTGTTAGTGTTGAAAAACCACTTTTCGCACTTGTGTTAGTGTTGAAAAACCACTTTTCGCACTTGTGTTAGTGTGGAAAAACCACTTTTCGCACTTATGTTCGTGTTGAAAAACCACTTTTCGCACTTGTGTTAGTGTTGAAAAACCACTTTTCGCACTTGTGTTAGTGTTGAAAAACCACTTTTCGCACTTGTGTTGGTGCAGGAAACCACTTTTGCACTTGTATTAGTGTGGAAAAAACACTTTTCGCACTTGTGTTAGTGTTGAAAAACCACTTTTCGCACATGTGTTAGTGTTGAAAAACCACTTTTCGCACTTGTGTTGGTGCAGGAAACCACTTTTGCACTTGTATTAGTGTGGAAAAAACACTTTTTGCACTTGTGATAGTGTTGAAAAACCACATTTCGCACTTGTGTTAGTGTTGAAAAAACACTTTTCGCACTTGTGTTGGTGCAGGAAACCACTTTTGCACTTGTATTAGTGTGGAAAAAACACTTTGTGCACTTGTGATAGTGTTGAAAAACCACTTTTCGCACTTGTGTTAGTGTTGAAAAACCACTTTTCGCACTTGTGTTAGTGTTGAAAAACCACTTTTCGCACTTGTGTTGGTGCAGGAAACCACTTTTGCACTTGTATTAGTGTGGAAAAAACACTTTTCGCACTTGTGTTAGTGTTGAAAAACCACTTTTCGCACTTGTGTTAGTGTTGAAAAACCACTTTTCACACTTGTGTTGGTGCAGGAAACCACTTTTGCACTTGTATTAGTGTGGCAAAAACACTTTTTGCACTTGTGATAGTGTTGAAAAACCACTTTTCGCACTTGTGTTAGTGTTGAAAAACCACTTATCGCACTTGTGTTGGTGCAGGAAACCACTTTTGCACTTGTATTAGTGTGGAAAAACACTTTTTGCACTTGTGATAGTGTTGAAAAACCACTTTTCGCACTTGTATTAGTGTTGAAAAACCACTTTTCGCACTTGTGTTAGTGTGGAAAAACCACTTTTCGCACTTGTGTTCGTGTTGAAAAACCACTTTTCGCACTTGTGTTAGTGTTGAAAAACCACTTTTCGCACTTGTGTTGGTGCAGGAAACCACTTTTGCACTTGTATTAGTGTGGAAAAAACACTTTTTGCACTTGTGATAGTGTTGAAAAACCACTTTTCGCACTTGTGTTAGTGTTGAAAAACCACTTTTCGCACTTGTGTTAGTGTTGAAAAACCACTTTTCGCACTTGTGTTGGTGCAGGAAACCACTTTTGCACTTGTATTAGTGTGGAAAAAACACTTTTCCCACTTGTGTTAGTGTTGAAAAACCACTTTTCGCACTTGTGTTAGTGTTGAAAAACCACTTTTCACACTTGTGTTGGTGCAGGAAACCACTTTTGCACTTGTATTATTGTGGAAAAAACACTTTTTGCACTTGTGTTAGTGTTGAAAAACCACTTTTCTCACTTGTGTTGGTGCAGGAAACCACTTTTGCACTTGTATTAGTGTGGAAAAAACACTTTTTGCACTTGTGATAGTGTTGAAAAACCACTTTTCGCACTTGTGTTAGTGTTGAAAAACCACTTTTCACACTTGTGTTGGTGCAGGAAACCACTTTTGCACTTGTATTAGTGTGGAAAAAACACTTTTCGCACTTGTGTTAGTGTTGAAAACCACTTTTCGCACTTGTGTTAGTGTTGAAAAACCACTTTTCGCACTTGTGTTGGTGCAGGAAACCACTTTTGCACTTGTATTAGTGTGGAAAAAACACTTTTTGCACTTGTGATAGTGTTGAAAAACCACTTTTCGCACTTGTGTTAGTGTTGAAAAACCACTTTTCGCACATGTGTTGGTGCAGGAAACCACTTTTGCACTTGTATTAGTGTGGAAAAAACACTTTTCGCACTTGTGTTAGTGTTGAAAAACCACTTTTCGCACTTGTGTTAGTGTTGAAAAACCACTTTTTGCACCTGTGTTGGTGCAGGAAACCACTTTTGCACTTGTGTAAGTGTGGAAAAAACACTTTTTGCACTTGTGATAGTGTTGAAAAACCACTTTTCGCACTTGTGTTAGTGTTGAAAAACCACTTTTCGCACTTGTGTTCGTGTTGAAAAACCACTTTTCGCACTTGTGTTGGTGCAGGAAACCACTTTTGCACCTGTATTAGTGTGGAAAAAACACTTTTTGCACTTGTGTTAGTGTTGAAAAACCACTTTTCGCACTTGTGTTAGTGTTGAAAAACCACTTTTCGCACTTGTGTTAGTGTTGAAAAACCACTTTTCGCACTTGTGTTAGTGTTGAAAAACCACTTTTCGCACTTGTGTTAGTGTTGAAAAACCACTTTTCGCACTTGTGTTAGTGTGGAAAAACCACTTTTCGCACTTATGTTCGTGTTGAAAAACCACTTTTCGCACTTGTGTTAGTGTTGAAAAACCACTTTTCGCACTTGTGTTGGTGCAGGAAACCACTTTTGCACTTGTATTAGTGTGGAAAAAACACTTTTTGCACTTGTGATAGTGTTGAAAAACCACTTTTCGCACTTGTGTTTGTGTTGAAAAACCACTTTTCGCACTTGTGTTAGTGTTGAAAAACCACTTTTCACACTTGTGTTGGTGCAGGAAACCACTTTTGCACTTGTATTAGTGTGGAAAAAACACTTTTCGCACTTGTGTTAGTGTTGAAAAACCACTTTTCGCACTTGTGTTAGTCTTGAAAAACCACTTTTCACACTTGTGTTGGTGCAGGAAACCACTTTTGCACTTGTATTATTGTGGAAAAAACACTTTTTGCACTTGTGTTATTGTTGAAAAACCACTTTTCTCACTTGTGTTGGTGCAGGAAACCACTTTTGCACTTGTATCAGTGTGGAAAAAACACTTTTTGCACTTGTGATAGTGTTGAAAAACCACTTTTCGCACTTGTGTCAGTGTTGAAAAACCACTTATCGCACTTGTGTTGGTGCAGTAAACCACTTTTGCACTTGTATTAGTGTGGAAAAACCACTTTTCGCACTTGTGTTAGTGTTAAAAAACCACTTTTCGCACTTGTGTTAGTGATGAAAAACCACTTTTCGCACTTGTGTTAGTGTTGAAAAACCACTTTTCGCACTTGTGTTGGTGCAGGAAACCACTTTTGCACTTGTATTAGTGTGGAAAAACCACTTTTCGCACTTGTGTTAGTGTTGAAAAACCACTTTTTGCACCTGTGTTAGTGTTGAAAAAACACTTTTTGCACTTGTGATAGTTTTGAAAAACCACTTTTCGCACTTGTGTTAGTGTTGAAAAACCACTTTTCGCACTGGTGTTAGAGAAGGAAACCACTTTTCGCACTTGTGTTTGTGTTGAAAACCCACTTTTCGCACCTGTGTTCATGTTGAAAATCCACTTTTCCCACTTGTGTTGGTGCAGGAAACCACTTTTGCACTTGTATTAGTGTGGAAAAAACACTTTTCGCACTTGTGTTAGTGTTGAAAAACCACTTTTCGCACTTGTGTTAGTGTTGAAAAACCACTTTTCACACTTGTGTTGGTGCAGGAAACCACTTTTGCACTTGTATTAGTGTGGAAAAAACACTTTTTGCACTTGTGATAGTGTTGAAAAACCACTTTTCGCACTTGTGTTAGTGTTGAAAAACCACTTATCGCACTTGTGTTGGTGCAGGAAACCACTTTTGCACTTGTATTAGTGTGGAAAAACCACTTTTCGCACTTGTGTTAGTGTTGAAAAACCACTTTTCGCACTTGTGTTAGTGTTGAAAAACCACTTTTCGCACTTGTGTTGGTGCAGGAAACCACTTTTGCACTTATATTAGTGTGGAAAAACCACTTTTCGCACTTGTGTTAGTGTTGAAAAACCACTTTTCGCACTTGTGTTGGTGCAGGAAACCACTTTTGCACTTGTATTAGTGTGGAAAAACCACTTTTCGCACTTGTGTTAGTGTTGAAAAACCACTTTTCGCACTTGTGTTAGTGTTAAAAAACCACTTTTCGCACTTGTGTTAGTGTTGAAAAACCACTTTTCGCACTTGTGTTAGTGTTGAAAAACCACTTTTCGCACTTGTGTTGGTGCAGGAAACCACTTTTGCACTTGTATTAGTGTGGAAAAAACACTTTTCGCACTTGTGTTAGTGTTGAAAAACCACTTTTCGCACATGTGTTAGTGTTGAAAAACCACTTTTCGCACTTGTGTTGGTGCAGGAAACGACTTTTGCACTTGTATTAGTGTGGAAAACACACTTTTTGCACTTGTGATAGTGTTGAAAAACCACTTTTCACACTTGTGTTAGTGTTGAAAAACCACTTTTCGCACTTGTGTTGGTGCAGGAAACCACTTTTGCACTTGTATTAGTGTGGAAAAACCACTTTTCGCACCTGTGTTAGTGTTGAAAAACCACTTTTCGCACTTGTGTTAGTGTTGAAAAACCACTTTTCGCACTTGTGTTAGTGTTGAAAAACCACTTTTGCACTTATATTAGTGTGGAAAAAACACTTTTTGCACTTGTGATAGTGTTGCAAAACCACTTTTCGCACTTGTGTTAGTGTTGAAAAACCACTTTTCGCACTTGTGTTGGTGCAGGAAACCACTTTTGAGCTTGTATTAGTGTGGAAAACCACTTTTCGCACTTGTGTTAGTGTTGAAAAACCACTTTTCGCACTTGTGTTAATGTTGAAAAACCACTTTTTGCACCTGTGTTGGTGCAGGAAACCACTTTTGCACTTGTATAAGTGTGGAAAAAACACTTTTTGCACTTGTGATAGTGTTGAAAAACCACTTTTCGCACTTGTGTTAGTGTTGAAAAACCACTTTTCGCACTTGTGTTAGTGTTGAAAAACCACTTTTCGCACTTGTGTTGGTGCAGGAAACCACTTTTGCACTTGTATTAGTGTGGAAAAAACACTTTTTGCACTTGTGATAGTGTTGAAAAACCACTTTTCGCACTTGTGTTAGTGTTGAAAAACCACTTTTCGCACTTGTGTTGGTGCAGGAAACCACTTTTGCACTTGTATTAGTGTGGAAAAAACACTTTTTGCACTTGTGATAGTGTTGAAAAACCACTTTTCGCACTTGTGTTAGTGTTGAAAAACCACTTTTCGCACTTGTGTTAGTGTTGAAAAACCACTTTTCGCACTTGTGTTGGTGCAGGAAACCACTTTTGCACTTGTATTAGTGTGGAAAAAACACTTTTCGCACTTGTGTTAGTGTTGAAAAACCACTTTTCGCACTTGTGTTAGTGTTGAAAAACCACTTTTCACACTTGTGTTGGTGCAGGAAACCACTTTTGCACTTGTATTATTGTGGAAAAAACACTTTTTGCACTTGTGTTAGTGTTGAAAAACCACTTTTCTCACTTGTGTTGGTGCAGGAAACCACTTTTGCACTTGTATTAGTGTGGCAAAAACACTTTTTGCACTTGTGATAGTGTTGAAAAACCACTTTTCGCACTTGTGTTAGTGTTGAAAAACCACTTATCGCACTTGTGTTGGTGCAGGAAACCACTTTTGCACTTGTATTAGTGTGGAAAAAACACTTTTTGCACTTGTGATAGTGTTGAAAAACCACTTTTCGCACTTGTGTTAGTGTTGAAAAACCACTTTTCGCACTTGTGTTAGTGTGGAAAAACCACTTTTCGCACTTGTGTTCGTGTTGAAAAACCACTTTTCGCACTTGTGTTAGTGTTGAAAAACCACTTTTCGCACTTGTGTTGGTGCAGGAAACCACTTTTGCACTTGTATTAGTGTGGAAAAAACACTTTTTGCACTTGTGATAGTGTTGAAAAACCACTTTTCGCACTTGTGTTAGTGTTGAAAAACCACTTTTCGCACTTGTGTTAGTGTTGAAAAACCACTTTGCGCACTTGTGTTGGTGCAGGAAACCACTTTTGCACTTGTATTAGTGTGGAAAAAACACTTTTCGCACTTGTGTTAGTGTTGAAAAACCACTTTTCGCACTTGTGTTAGTGTTGAAAAACCACTTTTCACACTTGTGTTGGTGCAGGAAACCACTTTTGCACTTGTATTATTGTGGAAAAAACACTTTTTGCACTTGTGTTAGTGTTGAAAAACCACTTTTCTCACTTGTGTTGGTGCAGGAAACCACTTTTGCACTTGTATTAGTGTGGAAAAAACACTTTTTGCACTTGTGATAGTGTTGAAAAACCACTTTTCGCACTTGTGTTAGTGTTGAAAAACCACTTATCGCACTTGTGTTGGTGCAGGAAACCACTTTTGCACTTGTATTAGTGTGGAAAAACAACTTTTCGCACTTGTGTTAGTGTTTAAAAACCACTTTTCGCACTTGTGTTAGTGTTGAAAAACCACTTTTCGCACTTGTGTTAGTGTTGAAAAACCACTTTTCGCACTTGTGTTGGTGCAGGAAACCACTTTTGCACTTGTATTAGTGTGGAAAAACCACTTTTCGCACTTGTGTTAGTGTTGAAAAACCACTTTTCGCACTTGTGTTAGTGTTGAAAAACCACTTTTTGCACCTGTGTTAGTGTTTAAAAAACACTTTTTGCACTTGTGATAGTGTTGAAAAACCACTTTTCGCACTTGTGTTAGTGTTGAAAAACCACTTTTCGCACTTGTGTTGGTGCAGGAAACCACTTTTGCACTTGTATTAGTGTGGAAAAACTACTTTTCGCACTTGTGTTAGTGTTGAAAAACCACTTTTCGCACTTGTGTTAGTGTTGAAAAACCACTTTTCGCACTTGTGTTAGTGTTGAAAAACCACTTTTCGCACTTGTGTTAGTGTTGAAAAACCACTTTTCGCACTTGTGTTGGTGCAGGAAACCACTTTTGCACTTGTATTAGTGTGGAAAAAACTCTTTTTGCACTTGTGATAGTGTTGAAAAACCACTTTTCGCACTTGTGTTGGTGCAGGAAACCACTTTTGCACTTGTATTAGTGTGGAAAAAACACTTTTTGCACTTGTGATAGTGTTGAAAAACCACTTTTCGCACTTGTGTTAGTGTTGAAAAACCACTTTTCGCACATTGTGTTGGTGCAGGAAACCACTTTTGCATTTGTATTAGTGTGGAAAAACCACTTTTCGCACTTGTGTTAGTGTTGAAAAACCACTTTTCGCACTTGTGTTAGTGTTGAAAAACCACTTTTCGCACTTGTGTTCGTGTTGAAAACCCACTTTTCGCACATGTGTTAGTGCAGGAAACCACTTTTCGCACTTGTGTTAGTGTTGAAAAACCACTTTTCGCACTTGTGTTGGTGCAGGAAACCACTTTTGCACTTGTATTAGTGTGGAAAAACCACTTTTCGCACTTGTGTTGGTGCAGGAAACCACTTTTGCACTTGTATTAGTGTGGAAAAACCACTTTTCGCACTTGTGTTAGTGTTGAAAAACCACTTTTCGCACTGGTGTTGGTGAAGGAAACCACTTTTCGCACTTGTTGTAGTGTTGAAAAACCACTTTTCGCACTTGTGTTAGTGTTGAAAAACCACTTTTCGGACTGGTGTTGGTGAAGGAAACCACTTTTCGCACTTGTGTTAGTGTTGAAAAACCACTTTTCGCACTTGTGTTAGAGAAGGAAACCACTTTTCGCACTTGTGTTTGTGTTGAAAACCCACTTTTCGCACTTGTGTTCATGTTGAAAATCCACTTTTCCCACTTGTGTTGGTGCAGGAAACCACTTTTGCACTTGTATTAGTGTGGAAAAAACACTTTTTGCACTTGGGATAGTGTTGAAAAACCACTTTTCGCACTTGTGTTAGTGTTGAAAAACCACTTTTCGCACTTGTGTTGGTGCAGGAAACCACTTTTGCACTTGTATTAGTGTGGAAAAGGCACTTTTTGCACTTGTGTTGGTGCAGGAAACCACTTTTGCACTTGTATTAGTGTGGAAAAACCACTTTTCGCACTTGTGTTAATGTTGAAAAACAACTTTTCGCACTTGTGTTAGTGTTGAAAAACCACTTTTCGCACTTGTGTTAGTGAAGGAAACCACTTTTCGCACTTGTGTTAATGTTGAAAAACAACTTTTCGCACTTGTGTTAGTGTTGAAAACCCACTTTTCGCACTTGTGTTAGTGTTGAAAATCCACTTTTCGCACTTGTGTTGGTGCAGGAAACCACTTTTGCACTTGTATTAGTGTGGAAAAAACTCTTTTTGCACTTGTGATAGTGTTGAAAAATCACTTTTCGCACTTGTGTTAGTGTTGAAAAACCACTTTTCGCACTTGTGTTGGTGCAGGAAACCACTTTTGCACTTGTATTAGTGTGGAAAAACCACTTTTCGCACTTGTGTTAGTGTTGAAAAACCACTTTTCGCACTTGTGTTCGTGTTGAAAAACCACTTTTCGCACTTGTGTTGGTGCAGGAAACCACTTTTGCACTTGTATTAGTGTGGGAAAAACACTTTTTGCACTTGTGTTAGGTGTTGAAAAACCACTTTTCGCACTTGTGTTAGTGTTGAAAAACCACTTTTCGCACTTGTGTTAGTGTTGAAAAACCACTTTTCGCACTTGTGTTAGTGTTGAAAAACCACTTTTCGCACTTGTGTTAGTGTTGAAAAACCACTTTTCGCACTTGTGTTAGTGTGGAAAAACCACTTTTCGCACTTATGTTCGTGTTGAAAAACCACTTTTCGCACTTGTGTTAGTGTTGAAAAACCACTTTTCGCACTTGTGTTGGTGCAGGAAACCACTTTTGCACTTGTATTAGTGTGGAAAAAACATTTTTGCACTTGTGATAGTGTTGAAAAACCACTTTTCGCACTTGTGTTAGTGTTGAAAAACCACTTTTCGCACTTGTGTTAGTGTTGAAAAACCACTTTTCACACTTGTGTTGGTGCAGGAAACCACTTTTGCACTTGTATTAGTGTGGAAAAAACACTTTTCGCACTTGTGTTAGTGTTGAAAAACCACTTTTCGCACTTGTGATAGTGTTGAAAAACGACTTTTCGCACTTGTGTTGGTGCAGGAAACCACTTTTGCACTTGTATTAGTGTGGAAAAACCACTTTTCGCACTTGTGTTAGTGTTGAAAAACCACTTTTTGCACCTGTGTTAGTGTTGAAAAAACACTTTTTGCACTTGTGATAGTGTTGAAAAACCACTTTTCGCACTTGTGTTAGTGTTGAAAAACCACTTTTCGCACTGGTGTTGGTGAAGGAAACCACTTTTCGCACTTGTGTTAGTGTTGAAAAACCACTTTTCGCACTTGTGTTAGAGAAGGAAACCACTTTTCGCACTTGTGTTTGTGTTGAAAACCCACTTTTCGCACCTGTGTTCATGTTGAAAATCCACTTTTCCCACTTGTGTTGGTGCAGGAAACCACTTTTGCACTTGTATTAGTGTTGAAAAAACACTTTTTGCACTTGTGATAGTGTTGAAAAACCACTTTTCGCACTTGTGTTAGTGTTGAAAAACCACTTTTCACACTTGTGTTGGTGCAGGAAACCACTTTTGCACTTGTATTAGTGTGGAAAAAACACTTTTCGCACTTGTGTTAGTGTTGAAAACCACTTTTCGCACTTGTGTTAGTGTTGAAAAACCACTTTTCGCACTTGTGTTGGTGCAGGAAACCACTTTTGCACTTGTATTAGTGTGGAAAAAACACTTTTTGCACTTGTGATAGTGTTGAAAAACCACTTTTCGCACTTGTGTTAGTGTTGAAAAACCACTTTTCGCACTTGTGTTGGTGCAGGAAACCACTTTTGCACTTGTATTAGTGTGGAAAAAACACTTTTCGCACTTGTGTTAGTGTTGAAAAACCACTTTTCGCACTTGTGTTAGTGTTGAAAAACCACTTTTTGCACCTGTGTTGGTGCAGGAAACCACTTTTGCACTTGTATAAGTGTGGAAAAAACACTTTTTGCACTTGTGATAGTGTTGAAAAACCACTTTTCGCACTTGTGTTAGTGTTGAAAAACCACTTTTCGCACTTGTGTTCGTGTTGAAAAACCACTTTTCGCACTTGTGTTGGTGCAGGAAACCACTTTTGCACTTGTATTAGTGTGGAAAAAACACTTTTTGCACTTGTGTTAGTGTTGAAAAACCACTTTTCGCACTTGTGTTAGTGTTGAAAAACCACTTTTCGCACTTGTGTTAGTGTTGAAAAACCACTTTTCGCACTTGTGTGTGTTGAAAAACCACTTTTCGCACTTGTGTTAGTGTTGAAAAACCACTTTTCGCACTTGTGTTAGTGTTGAAAAACCACTTTTCGCACTTATGTTCGTGTTGAAAAACCACTTTTCGCACTTGTGTTAGTGTTGAAAAACCACTTTTCACACTTGTGTTGGTGCAGGAAACCACTTTTGCACTTGTATTAGTGTGGAAAAAACACTTTTCGCACTTGTGTTAGTGTTGAAAAACCACTTTTCGCACTTGTGTTAGTGTTGAAAAACCACTTTTCACACTTGTGTTGGTGCAGGAAACCACTTTTGCACTTGTATTAGTGTGGAAAAAACACTTTTTGCACTTGTGTTATTGTTGAAAAACCACTTTTCTCACTTGTGTTGGTGTTGAAAAACCACTTTTCGCACTTGTGTTAGTGTTGAAAAACCACGTTTCACACTTGTGTTGGTGCAGGAAACCACTTTTGCACTTGTATTATTGTGGAAAAAACACGTTTTGCACTTGTGTTAGTGTTGAAAAACCACTTTTCTCACTTGTGTTGGTGCAGGAAACCACTTTTGCACTTGTATTAGTGTGGAAAAAACACTTTTTGCACTTGTGATAGTGTTGAAAAACCACTTTTCGCACTTGTGTTAGTGTTGAAAAACCACTTTTCGCACTTGTGTTAGTGTTGAAAAACCACTTTTCGCACTTGTGTTAGTGTTGAAAAACCACTTTTCGCACTTGTGTTGGTGCAGGAAACCACTTTTGCACTTGTATTAGTGTGGAAAAAACACTTTTCGCACTTGTGTTAGTGTTGAAAAACCACTTTTCGCACATGTGTTAGTGTTGAAAAACCACTTTTCGCACTTGTGTTGGTGCAGGAAACCACTTTTGCACTTGTATTAGTGTGGAAAAAACACTTTTTGCACTTGTGATAGTGTTGAAAAAGCACATTTCGCACTTGTGTTAGTGTTGAAAAAACACTTTTCGCACTTGTGTTGGTGCAGGAAACCACTTTTGCACTTGTATTAGTGTGGAAAAAACACTTTTTGCACTTGTGATAGTGTTGAAAAACCACTTTTCGCACTTGTGTTAGTGTTGAAAAACCACTTTTCGCACTTGTGTTAGTGTTGAAAAACCACTTTTCGCACTTGTGTTGGTGCAGGAAACCACTTTTGCACTTGTATTAGTGTGGAAAAAACACTTTTCGCACTTGTGTTAGTGTTGAAAAACCACTTTTCGCACTTGTGTTAGTGTTGAAAAACCCCTTTTACACACTTGTGTTGGTGCAGGAAACCACTTTTGCACTTGTATTAGTGTGGCAAAAACACTTTTTGCACTTGTGATAGTGTTGAAAAACCACTTTTCGCACTTGTGTTGGTGTTGAAAAACCACTTATCGCACTTGTGTTGGTGCAGGAAACCACTTTTGCACTTGTATTAGTGTGGAAAAAACACTTTTTGCACTTGTGATAGTGTTGAAAAACCACTTTTCGCACTTGTGTTAGTGTTGAAAAACCACTTTTCGCACTTGTGTTAGTGTGGAAAAACCACTTTTCGCACTTGTGTTCGTGTTGAAAAACCACTTTTCGCACTTGTGTTAGTGTTGAAAAACCACTTTTCGCACTTGTGTTGGTGCAGGAAACCACTTTTGCACTTGTATTAGTGTGGAAAAAAAAAAAAACTTTTTGCACTTGTGATAGTGTTGAAAAACCACTTTTCGCACTTGTGTTAGTGTTGAAAAACCACTTTTCGCACTTGTGTTAGTGTTGAAAAACCACTTTTCGCACTTGTGTTGGTGCAGGAAACCACTTTTGCACTTGTATTAGTGTGGAAAAAACACTTTTCGCACTTGTGTTAGTGTTGAAAAACCACTTTTCGCACTTGTGTTAGTGTTGAAAAACCACTTTTCACACTTGTGTTGGTGCAGGAAACCACTTTTGCACTTGTATTATTGTGGAAAAAACACTTTTTGCACTTGTGTTAGTGTTGAAAAACCACTTTTCTCACTTGTGTTGGTGCAGGAAACCACTTTTGCACTTGTATTAGTGTGGAAAAAACACTTTTTGCACTTGTGATAGTGTTGAAAAACCACTTTTCGCACTTGTGTTAGTGTTGAAAAACCACTTTTCACACTTGTGTTGGTGCAGGAAACCACTTTTGCACTTGTATTAGTGTGGAAAAAACACTTTTCGCACTTGTGTTAGTGTTGAAAACCACTTTTCGCACTTGTGTTAGTGTTGAAAAACCACTTTTCGCACTTGTGTTGGTGCAGGAAACCACTTTTGCACTTGTATTAGTGTGGAAAAAACACTTTTTGCACTTGTGATAGTGTTGAAAAACCACTTTTCGCACTTGTGTTAGTGTTGAAAAACCACTTTTCGCACTTGTGTTGGTGCAGGAAACCACTTTTGCACTTGTATTAGTGTGGAAAAAACACTTTTCGCACTTGTGTTAGTGTTGAAAAACCACTTTTCGCACTTGTGTTAGTGTTGAAAAACCACTTTTTGCACCTGTGTTGGTGCAGGAAACCACTTTTGCACTTGTGTAAGTGTGGAAAAAACACTTTTTGCACTTGTGATAGTGTTGAAAAACCACTTTTTGCACTTGTGTTAGTGTTGAAAAACCACTTTTCGCACTTGTGTTCGTGTTGAAAAACCACTTTTCGCACTTGTGTTGGTGCAGGAAACCACTTTTGCACCTGTATTAGTGTGGAAAAAACACTTTTTGCACTTGTGTTAGTGTTGAAAAACCACTTTTCGCACTTGTGTTAGTGTTGAAAAACCACTTTTCGCATTTGTGTTAGTGTTGAAAAACCACTTTTCGCACTTGTGTTAGTGTTGAAAAACCACTTTTCGCACTTGTGTTAGTGTTGAAAAACCACTTTTCGCACTTGTGTTAATGTGGAAAAACCACTTTTCGCACTTATGTTCGTGTTGAAAAACCACTTTTCGCACTTGTGTTAGTGTTGAAAAACCACTTTTCGCACTTGTGTTAGTGTTGAAAAACCACTTTTCGCACTTGTGTTGGTGCAGGAAACCACTTTTGCACTTGTATTAGTGTGGAAAAAACACTTTTCGCACTTGTGTTAGTGTTGAAAAACCACTTTTCGCACATGTGTTAGTGTTGAAAAACCACTTTTCGCACTTGTGTTGGTGCTGGAAACCACTTTTGCACTTGTATTAGTGTGGAAAAAACACTTTTTGCACTTGTGATAGTGTTGAAAAACCACATTTCGCACTTGTGTTAGTGTTGAAAAACCACTTTTCACACTTGTGTTGGTGCAGGAAACCACTTTTGCACTTGTATTAGTGTGGAAAAAACACTTTTTGCACTTGTGATAGTGTTGAAAAACCACTTTTCGCACTTGTATTAGTGTTGAAAAACCACTTTTCGCACTTGTGTTAGTGTGGAAAAACCACTTTTCGCACTTGTGTTCGTGTTGAAAAACCACTTTTCGCACTTGTGTTAGTGTTGAAAAACCACTTTTCGCACTTGTGTTGGTGCAGGAAACCACTTTTGCACTTGTATTAGTGTGGAAAAAACACTTTTTGCACTTGTGATAGTGTTGAAAAACCACTTTTCGCACTTGTGTTAGTGTTGAAAAACCACTTTTCGCACTTGTGTTAGTGTTGAAAAACCACTTTTCGCACTTGTGTTGGTGCAGGAAACCACTTTTGCACTTGTATTAGTGTGGAAAAAACACTTTTCGCACTTGTGTTAGTGTTGAAAAACCACTTTTCGCACTTGTGTTAGTGTTGAAAAACCACTTTTCACACTTGTGTTGGTGCAGGAAACCACTTTTGCACTTGTATTAGTGTGGCAAAAACACTTTTTGCACTTGTGATAGTGTTGAAAAACCACTTTTCGCACTTGTGTTGGTGTTGAAAACCACTTATCGCACTTGTGTTGGTGCAGGAAACCACTTTTGCACTTGTATTAGTGTGGAAAAAACACTTTTTGCACTTGTGATAGTGTTGAAAAACCACTTTTCGCACTTGTGTTAGTGTTGAAAAACCACTTTTCGCACTTGTGTTAGTGTGGAAAAACCACTTTTCGCACTTGTGTTCGTGTTGAAAAACCACTTTTCGCACTTGTGTTAGTGTTGAAAAACCACTTTTCGCACTTGTGTTGGTGCAGGAAACCACTTTTGCACTTGTATTAGTGTGGAAAAAACACTTTTTGCACTTGTGATAGTGTTGAAAAACCACTTTTCGCACTTGTGTTAGTGTTGAAAAACCACTTTTCGCACTTGTGTTAGTGTTGAAAAACCACTTTTCGCACTTGTGTTGGTGCAGGAAACCACTTTTGCACTTGTATTAGTGTGGAAAAAACACTTTTCGCACTTGTGTTAGTGTTGAAAAACCACTTTTCGCACTTGTGTTAGTGTTGAAAAACCACTTTTCACACTTGTGTTGGTGCAGGAAACCACTTTTGCACTTGTATTATTGTGGAAAAAACACTTTTTGCACTTGTGTTAGTGTTGAAAAACCACTTTTCTCACTTGTGTTGGTGCAGGAAACCACTTTTGCACTTGTATTAGTGTGGAAAAAACACTTTTTGCACTTGTGATAGTGTTGAAAAACCACTTTTCGCACTTGTGTTAGTGTTGAAAAACCACTTTTCACACTTGTGTTGGTGCAGGAAACCACTTTTGCACTTGTATTAGTGTGGAAAAAACACTTTTCGCACTTGTGTTAGTGTTGAAAACCACTTTTCGCACTTGTGTTAGTGTTGAAAAACCACTTTTCGCACTTGTGTTGGTGCAGGAAACCACTTTTGCACTTGTATTAGTGTGGAAAAAACACTTTTTGCACTTGTGATAGTGTTGAAAAACCACTTTTCGCACTTGTGTTAGTGTTGAAAAACCACTTTTCGCACTTGTGTTGGTGCAGGAAACCACTTTTGCACTTGTATTAGTGTGGAAAAAACACTTTTCGCACTTGTGTTAGTGTTGAAAAACCACTTTTCGCACTTGTGTTAGTGTTGAAAAACCACTTTTTGCACCTGTGTTGGTGCAGGAAACCACTTTTGCACTTGTGTAAGTGTGGAAAAAACACTTTTTGCACTTGTGATAGTGTTGAAAAACCACTTTTTGCACTTGTGTTAGTGTTGAAAAACCACTTTTCGCACTTGTGTTCGTGTTGAAAAACCACTTTTCGCACTTGTGTTGGTGCAGGAAACCACTTTTGCACCTGTATTAGTGTGGAAAAAACACTTTTTGCACTTGTGTTAGTGTTGAAAAACCACTTTTCGCACTTGTGTTAGTGTTGAAAAACCACTTTTCGCACTTGTGTTAGTGTTGAAAAACCACTTTTCGCACTTGTGTTAGTGTTGAAAAACCACTTTTCGCACTTGTGTTAGTGTTGAAAAACCACTTTTCGCACTTGTGTTAGTGTGGAAAAACCACTTTTCGCACTTATGTTCGTGTTGAAAAACCACTTTTCGCACTTGTGTTAGTGTTGAAAAACCACTTTTCGCACTTGTGTTAGTGTTGAAAAACCACTTTTCGCACTTGTGTTGGTGCAGGAAACCACTTTTGCACTTGTATTAGTGTGGAAAAAACACTTTTCGCACTTGTGTTAGTGTTGAAAAACCACTTTTCGCACATGTGTTAGTGTTGAAAAACCACTTTTCGCACTTGTGTTGGTGCAGGAAACCACTTTTGCACTTATATTAGTGTGGAAAAAACACTTTTTGCACTTGTGATAGTGTTGAAAAACCACATTTCGCACTTGTGTTAGTGTTGAAAAAACACTTTTCGCACTTGTGTTGGTGCAGGAAACCACTTTTGCACTTGTATTAGTGTGGAAAAAACACTTTTTGCACTTGTGATAGTGTTGAAAAACCACTTTTCGCACTTGTGTTAGTGTTGAAAAACCACTTTTCGCACTTGTGTTAGTGTTGAAAAACCACTTTTCGCACTTGTGTTGGTGCAGGAAACCACTTTTGCACTTGTATTAGTGTGGAAAAAACACTTTTCGCACTTGTGTTAGTGTTGAAAAACCACTTTTCGCACTTGTGTTAGTGTTGAAAAACCACTTTTCACACTTGTGTTGGTGCAGGAAACCACTTTTGCACTTGTATTAGTGTGGCAAAAACACTTTTTGCACTTGTGATAGTGTTGAAAAACCACTTTTCGCACTTGTGTTAGTGTTGAAAAACCACTTATCGCACTTGTGTTGGTGCAGGAAACCACTTTTGCACTTGTATTAGTGTGGAAAAAACACTTTTTGCACTTGTGATAGTGTTGAAAAACCACTTTTCGCACTTGTATTAGTGTTGAAAAACCACTTTTCGCACTTGTGTTAGTGTGGAAAAACCACTTTTCGCACTTGTGTTCGTGTTGAAAAACCACTTTTCGCACTTGTGTTAGTGTTGAAAAACCACTTTTCGCACTTGTGTTGGTGCAGGAAACCACTTTTGCACTTGTATTAGTGTGGAAAAAACACTTTTTGCACTTGTGATAGTGTTGAAAAACCACTTTTCGCACTTGTGTTAGTGTTGAAAAACCACTTTTCGCACTTGTGTTAGTGTTGAAAAACCACTTTTCGCACTTGTGTTGGTGCAGGAAACCACTTTTGCACTTGTATTAGTGTGGAAAAAACACTTTTCGCACTTGTGTTAGTGTTGAAAAACCACTTTTCGCACTTGTGTTAGTGTTGAAAAACCACTTTTCACACTTGTGTTGGTGCAGGAAACCACTTTTGCACTTGTATTATTGTGGAAAAAACACTTTTTGCACTTGTGTTAGTGTTGAAAAACCACTTTTCTCACTTGTGTTGGTGCAGGAAACCACTTTTGCACTTGTATTAGTGTGGAAAAAACACTTTTTGCACTTGTGATAGTGTTGAAAAACCACTTTTCGCACTTGTGTTAGTGTTGAAAAACCACTTTTCACACTTGTGTTGGTGCAGGAAACCACTTTTGCACTTGTATTAGTGTGGAAAAAACACTTTTCGCACTTGTGTTAGTGTTGAAAACCACTTTTCGCACTTGTGTTAGTGTTGAAAAACCACTTTTCGCACTTGTGTTGGTGCAGGAAACCACTTTTGCACTTGTATTAGTGTGGAAAAAACACTTTTTGCACTTGTGATAGTGTTGAAAAACCACTTTTCGCACTTGTGTTAGTGTTGAAAAACCACTTTTCGCACATGTGTTGGTGCAGGAAACCACTTTTGCACTTGTATTAGTGTGGAAAAAACACTTTTCGCACTTGTGTTAGTGTTGAAAAACCACTTTTCGCACTTGTGTTAGTGTTGAAAAACCACTTTTTGCACCTGTGTTGGTGCAGGAAACCACTTTTGCACTTGTGTAAGTGTGGAAAAAACACTTTTTGCACTTGTGATAGTGTTGAAAAACCACTTTTCGCACTTGTGTTAGTGTTGAAAAACCACTTTTCGCACTTGTGTTCGTGTTGAAAAACCACTTTTCGCACTTGTGTTGGTGCAGGAAACCACTTTTGCACCTGTATTAGTGTGGAAAAAACACTTTTTGCACTTGTGTTAGTGTTGAAAAACCACTTTTCGCACTTGTGTTAGTGTTGAAAAACCACTTTTCGCACTTGTGTTAGTGTTGAAAAACCACTTTTCGCACTTGTGTTAGTGTTGAAAAACCACTTTTCGCACTTGTGTTAGTGTTGAAAAACCACTTTTCGCACTTGTGTTAGTGTGGAAAAACCACTTTTCGCACTTATGTTCGTGTTGAAAAACCACTTTTCGCACTTGTGTTAGTGTTGAAAAACCACTTTTCGCACTTGTGTTGGTGCAGGAAACCACTTTTGCACTTGTATTAGTGTGGAAAAAACACTTTTTGCACTTGTGATAGTGTTGAAAAACCACTTTTCGCACTTGTGTTTGTGTTGAAAAACCACTTTTCGCACTTGTGTTAGTGTTGAAAAACCACTTTTCACACTTGTGTTGGTGCAGGAAACCACTTTTGCACTTGTATTAGTGTGGAAAAAACACTTTTCGCACTTGTGTTAGTGTTGAAAAACCACTTTTCGCACTTGTGTTAGTCTTGAAAAACCACTTTTCACACTTGTGTTGGTGCAGGAAACCACTTTTGCACTTGTATTATTGTGGAAAAAACACTTTTTGCACTTGTGTTATTGTTGAAAAACCACTTTTCTCACTTGTGTTGGTGCAGGAAACCACTTTTGCACTTGTATCAGTGTGGAAAAAACACTTTTTGCACTTGTGATAGTGTTGAAAAACCACTTTTCGCACTTGTGTCAGTGTTGAAAAACCACTTATCGCACTTGTGTTGGTGCAGTAAACCACTTTTGCACTTGTATTAGTGTGGAAAAACCACTTTTCGCACTTGTGTTAGTGTTAAAAAACCACTTTTCGCACTTGTGTTAGTGATGAAAAACCACTTTTCGCACTTGTGTTAGTGTTGAAAAACCACTTTTCGCACTTGTGTTGGTGCAGGAAACCACTTTTGCACTTGTATTAGTGTGGAAAAACCACTTTTCGCACTTGTGTTAGTGTTGAAAAACCACTTTTTGCACCTGTGTTAGTGTTGAAAAAACACTTTTTGCACTTGTGATAGTGTTGAAAAACCACTTTTCGCACTTGTGTTAGTGTTGAAAAACCACTTTTCGCACTGGTGTTAGAGAAGGAAACCACTTTTCGCACTTGTGTTTGTGTTGAAAACCCACTTTTCGCACCTGTGTTCATGTTGAAAATCCACTTTTCCCACTTGTGTTGGTGCAGGAAACCACTTTTGCACTTGTATTAGTGTGGAAAAAACACTTTTCGCACTTGTGTTAGTGTTGAAAAACCACTTTTCGCACTTGTGTTAGTGTTGAAAAACCACTTTTCACACTTGTGTTGGTGCAGGAAACCACTTTTGCACTTGTATTAGTGTGGAAAAAACACTTTTTGCACTTGTGATAGTGTTGAAAAACCACTTTTCGCACTTGTGTTAGTGTTGAAAAACCACTTATCGCACTTGTGTTGGTGCAGGAAACCACTTTTGCACTTGTATTAGTGTGGAAAAACCACTTTTCGCACTTGTGTTAGTGTTGAAAAACCACTTTTCGCACTTGTGTTAGTGTTGAAAAACCACTTTTCGCACTTGTGTTGGTGCAGGAAACCACTTTTGCACTTATATTAGTGTGGAAAAACCACTTTTCGCACTTGTGTTAGTGTTGAAAAACCACTTTTCGCACTTGTGTTGGTGCAGGAAACCACTTTTGCACTTGTATTAGTGTGGAAAAACCACTTTTCGCACTTGTGTTAGTGTTGAAAAACCACTTTTCGCACTTGTGTTAGTGTTAAAAAACCACTTTTCGCACTTGTGTTAGTGTTGAAAAACCACTTTTCGCACTTGTGTTAGTGTTGAAAAACCACTTTTCGCACTTGTGTTGGTGCAGGAAACCACTTTTGCACTTGTATTAGTGTGGAAAAAACACTTTTCGCACTTGTGTTAGTGTTGAAAAACCACTTTTCGCACATGTGTTAGTGTTGAAAAACCACTTTTCGCACTTGTGTTGGTGCAGGAAACCACTTTTGCACTTGTATTAGTGTGGAAAACACACTTTTTGCACTTGTGATAGTGTTGAAAAACCACTTTTCACACTTGTGTTAGTGTTGAAAAACCACTTTTCGCACTTGTGTTGGTGCAGGAAACCACTTTTGCACTTGTATTAGTGTGGAAAAACCACTTTTCGCACCTGTGTTAGTGTTGAAAAACCACTTTTCGCACTTGTGTTAGTGTTGAAAAACCACTTTTCGCACTTGTGTTAGTGTTGAAAAACCACTTTTGCACTTATATTAGTGTGGAAAAAACACTTTTTGCACTTGTGATAGTGTTGCAAAACCACTTTTCGCACTTGTGTTAGTGTTGAAAAACCACTTTTCGCACTTGTGTTGGTGCAGGAAACCACTTTTGAGCTTGTATTAGTGTGGAAAACCACTTTTCGCACTTGTGTTAGTGTTGAAAAACCACTTTTCGCACTTGTGTTAATGTTGAAAAACCACTTTTTGCACCTGTGTTGGTGCAGGAAACCACTTTTGCACTTGTATAAGTGTGGAAAAAACACTTTTTGCACTTGTGATAGTGTTGAAAAACCACTTTTCGCACTTGTGTTAGTGTTGAAAAACCACTTTTCGCACTTGTGTTAGTGTTGAAAAACCACTTTTCGCACTTGTGTTGGTGCAGGAAACCACTTTTGCACTTGTATTAGTGTGGAAAAAACACTTTTTGCACTTGTGATAGTGTTGAAAAACCACTTTTCGCACTTGTGTTAGTGTTGAAAAACCACTTTTCGCACTTGTGTTGGTGCAGGAAACCACTTTTGCACTTGTATTAGTGTGGAAAAAACACTTTTTGCACTTGTGATAGTGTTGAAAAACCACTTTTCGCACTTGTGTTAGTGTTGAAAAACCACTTTTCGCACTTGTGTTAGTGTTGAAAAACCACTTTTCGCACTTGTGTTGGTGCAGGAAACCACTTTTGCACTTGTATTAGTGTGGAAAAAACACTTTTCGCACTTGTGTTAGTGTTGAAAAACCACTTTTCGCACTTGTGTTAGTGTTGAAAAACCACTTTTCACACTTGTGTTGGTGCAGGAAACCACTTTTGCACTTGTATTATTGTGGAAAAAACACTTTTTGCACTTGTGTTAGTGTTGAAAAACCACTTTTCTCACTTGTGTTGGTGCAGGAAACCACTTTTGCACTTGTATTAGTGTGGCAAAAACACTTTTTGCACTTGTGATAGTGTTGAAAAACCACTTTTCGCACTTGTGTTAGTGTTGAAAAACCACTTATCGCACTTGTGTTGGTGCAGGAAACCACTTTTGCACTTGTATTAGTGTGGAAAAAACACTTTTTGCACTTGTGATAGTGTTGAAAACCCACTTTTCGCACTTGTGTTAGTGTTGAAAAACCACTTTTCGCACTTGTGTTAGTGTGGAAAAACCACTTTTCGCACTTGTGTTCGTGTTGAAAAACCACTTTTCGCACTTGTGTTAGTGTTGAAAAACCACTTTTCGCACTTGTGTTGGTGCAGGAAACCACTTTTGCACTTGTATTAGTGTGGAAAAAACACTTTTTGCACTTGTGATAGTGTTGAAAAACCACTTTTCGCACTTGTGTTAGTGTTGAAAAACCACTTTTCGCACTTGTGTTAGTGTTGAAAAACCACTTTGCGCACTTGTGTTGGTGCAGGAAACCACTTTTGCACTTGTATTAGTGTGGAAAAAACACTTTTCGCACTTGTGTTAGTGTTGAAAAACCACTTTTCGCACTTGTGTTAGTGTTGAAAAACCACTTTTCACACTTGTGTTGGTGCAGGAAACCACTTTTGCACTTGTATTATTGTGGAAAAAACACTTTTTGCACTTGTGTTAGTGTTGAAAAACCACTTTTCTCACTTGTGTTGGTGCAGGAAACCACTTTTGCACTTGTATTAGTGTGGAAAAAACACTTTTTGCACTTGTGATAGTGTTGAAAAACCACTTTTCGCACTTGTGTTAGTGTTGAAAAACCACTTATCGCACTTGTGTTGGTGCAGGAAACCACTTTTGCACTTGTATTAGTGTGGAAAAACAACTTTTCGCACTTGTGTTAGTGTTAAAAAACCACTTTTCGCACTTGTGTTAGTGTTGAAAAACCACTTTTCGCACTTGTGTTAGTGTTGAAAAACCACTTTTCGCACTTGTGTTGGTGCAGGAAACCACTTTTGCACTTGTATTAGTGTGGAAAAACCACTTTTCGCACTTGTGTTAGTGTTGAAAAACCACTTTTCGCACTTGTGTTAGTGTTGAAAAACCACTTTTTGCACCTGTGTTAGTGTTTAAAAAACACTTTTTGCACTTGTGATAGTGTTGAAAAACCACTTTTCGCACTTGTGTTAGTGTTGAAAAACCACTTTTCGCACTTGTGTTGGTGCAGGAAACCACTTTTGCACTTGTATTAGTGTGGAAAAACTACTTTTCGCACTTGTGTTAGTGTTGAAAAACCACTTTTCGCACTTGTGTTAGTGTTGAAAAACCACTTTTCGCACTTGTGTTAGTGTTGAAAAACCACTTTTCGCACTTGTGTTAGTGTTGAAAAACCACTTTTCGCACTTGTGTTGGTGCAGGAAACCACATTTGCACTTGTATTAGTGTGGAAAAAACTCTTTTTGCACTTGTGATAGTGTTGAAAAACCACTTTTCGCACTTGTGTTGGTGCAGGAAACCACTTTTGCACTTGTATTAGTGTGGAAAAAACACTTTTTGCACTTGTGATAGTGTTGAAAAACCACTTTTCGCACTTGTGTTAGTGTTGAAAAACCACTTTTCGCACATTGTGTTGGTGCAGGAAACCACTTTTGCATTTGTATTAGTGTGGAAAAACCACTTTTCGCACTTGTGTTAGTGTTGAAAAACCACTTTTCGCACTTGTGTTAGTGTTGAAAAACCACTTTTCGCACTTGTGTTCGTGTTGAAAACCCACTTTTCGCACATGTGTTAGTGAAGGAAACCACTTTTCGCACTTGTGTTAGTGTTGAAAAACCACTTTTCGCACTTGTGTTGGTGCAGGAAACCACTTTTGCACTTGTATTAGTGTGGAAAAACCACTTTTCGCACTTGTGTTGGTGCAGGAAACCACTTTTGCACTTGTATTAGTGTGGAAAAACCACTTTTCGCACTTGTGTTAGTGTTGAAAAACCACTTTTCGCACTGGTGTTGGTGAAGGAAACCACTTTTCGCACTTGTTGTAGTGTTGAAAAACCACTTTTCGCACTTGTGTTAGTGTTGAAAAACCACTTTTCGGACTGGTGTTGGTGAAGGAAACCACTTTTCGCACTTGTGTTAGTGTTGAAAAACCACTTTTCGCACTTGTGTTAGAGAAGGAAACCACTTTTCGCACTTGTGTTTGTGTTGAAAACCCACTTTTCGCACTTGTGTTCATGTTGAAAATCCACTTTTCCCACTTGTGTTGGTGCAGGAAACCACTTTTGCACTTGTATTAGTGTGGAAAAAACACTTTTTGCACTTGGGATAGTGTTGAAAAACCACTTTTCGCACTTGTGTTAGTGTTGAAAAACCACTTTTCGCACTTGTGTTGGTGCAGGAAACCACTTTTCCACTTGTATTAGTGTGGAAAAACCACTTTTCGCACTTGTGTTAGTGTTGAAAAACCACTTTTCGCACTTGTGTTAGTGTTGAAAAACCACTTTTCGCACTTGTGTTGGTGCAGGAAACCACTTTTGCACTTGTATTAGTGTGGAAAAACTACTTTTCGCACTTGTGTTAGTGTTGAAAAACCACTTTTCGCACTTGTGTTAGTGTTGAAAAACCACTTTTCGCACATGTGTTGGTGCAGAAAACCACTTTTGCACTTGTATTAGTGTGGAAAAACCACTTTTCGCACTTGTGTTAGTGTTGAAAAACCACTTTTCGCACTTGTGTTAGTGTTAAAAAACCACTTTTCGCACTTGTGTTAGTGTTGAAAAACCACTTTTCGCACTTGTGTTAGTGTTGAAAAACCACTTTTCGCACTTGTGTTGGTGCAGGAAACCACTTTTGCACTTGTATTAGTGTGGAAAAAACACTTTTCGCACTTGTGTTAGTGTTGAAAAACCACTTTTCGCACATGTGTTAGTGTTGAAAAACCACTTTTCGCACTTGTGTTGGTGCAGGAAACCACTTTTGCACTTGTATTAGTGTGGAAAAAACACTTTTTGCACTTGTGATAGTGTTGAAAAACCACTTTTCACACTTGTATTAGTGTGGAAAAAGCACTTTTTGCACTTGTGTTGGTGCAGGAAACCACTTTTGCACTTGTATTAGTGTGGAAAAACCACTTTTCGCACTTGTGTTAATGTTGAAAAACAACTTTTCGCACTTGTGTTAGTGTTGAAAAACCACTTTTCGCACTTGTGTTAGTGAAGGAAACCACTTTTCGCACTTGTGTTAATGTTGAAAAACAACTTTTCGCACTTGTGTTAGTGTTGAAAACCCACTTTTCGCACTTGTGTTAGTGTTGAAAATCCACTTTTCGCACTTGTGTTGGTGCAGGAAACCACTTTTGCACTTGTATTAGTGTGGAAAAAACTCTTTTTGCACTTGTGATAGTGTTGAAAAATCACTTTTCGCACTTGTGTTAGTGTTGAAAAACCACTTTTCGCACTTGTGTTGGTGCAGGAAACCACTTTTGCACTTGTATTAGTGTGGAAAAACCACTTTTCGCACTTGTGTTAGTGTTGAAAAACCACTTTTCGCACTTGTGTTCGTGTTGAAAAACCACTTTTCGCACTTGTGTTGGTGCAGGAAACCACTTTTGCACTTGTATTAGTGTGGGAAAAACACTTTTTGCACTTGTGTTAGTGTTGAAAAACCACTTTTCGCACTTGTGTTAGTGTTGAAAAACCACTTTTCGCACTTGTGTTAGTGTTGAAAAACCACTTTTCGCACTTGTGTTAGTGTTGAAAAACCACTTTTCGCACTTGTGTTAGTGTTGAAAAACCACTTTTCGCACTTGTGTTAGTGTGGAAAAACCACTTTTCGCACTTATGTTCGTGTTGAAAAACCACTTTTCGCACTTGTGTTAGTGTTGAAAAACCACTTTTCGCACTTGTGTTGGTGCAGGAAACCACTTTTGCACTTGTATTAGTGTGGAAAAAACATTTTTGCACTTGTGATAGTGTTGAAAAACCACTTTTCGCACTTGTGTTAGTGTTGAAAAACCACTTTTCGCACTTGTGTTAGTGTTGAAAAACCACTTTTCACACTTGTGTTGGTGCAGGAAACCACTTTTGCACTTGTATTAGTGTGGAAAAAACACTTTTCGCACTTGTGTTAGTGTTGAAAAACCACTTTTCGCACTTGTGATAGTGTTGAAAAACCACTTTTCGCACTTGTGTTGGTGCAGGAAACCAATTTTGCACTTGTATTAGTGTGGAAAAACCACTTTTCGCACTTGTGTTAGTGTTGAAAAACCACTTTTTGCACCTGTGTTAGTGTTGAAAAAACACTTTTTGCACTTGTGATAGTGTTGAAAAACCACTTTTCGCACTTGTGTTAGTGTTGAAAAACCACTTTTCGCACTGGTGTTGGTGAAGGAAACCACTTTTCGCACTTGTGTTAGTGTTGAAAAACCACTTTTCGCACTTGTGTTAGAGAAGGAAACCACTTTTCGCACTTGTGTTTGTGTTGAAAACCCACTTTTCGCACCTGTGTTCATGTTGAAAATCCACTTTTCCCACTTGTGTTGGTGCAGGAAACCACTTTTGCACTTGTATTAGTGTGGAAAAAACACTTTTCGCACTTGTGTTAGTGTTGAAAAACCACTTTTCGCACTTGTGTTAGTGTTGAAAAACCACTTTTCACACTTGTGTTGGTGCAGGAAACCACTTTTGCACTTGTATTAGTGTGGAAAAAACACTTTTTGCACTTGTGATAGTGTTGAAAAACCACTTTTCGCACTTGTGTTAGTGTTGAAAAACCACTTATCGCACTTGTGTTGGTGCAGGAAACCACTTTTGCACTTGTATTAGTGTGGAAAAACCACTTTTCGCACTTGTGTTAGTGTTGAAAAACCACTTTTCGCACTTGTGTTAGTGTTGAAAAACCACTTTTCGCACTTGTGTTGGTGCAGGAAACCACTTTTGCACTTGTATTATTGTGGAAAAACTACTTTTCGCACTTGTGTTAGTGTTGAAAAACCACTTTTCGCACTTGTGTTAGTGTTGAAAAACCACTTTTCGCACATGTGTTGGTGCAGGAAACCACTTTTGCACTTGTATTAGTGTGGAAAAACCACTTTTCGCACTTGTGTTAGTGTTGAAAAACCACTTTTCGCACTTGTGTTAGTGTTAAAAAACCACTTTTCGCACTTGTGTTAGTGTTGAAAAACCACTTTTCGCACTTGTGTTAGTGTTGAAAAACCACTTTTCGCACTTGTGTTGGTGCAGGAAACCACTTTTGCACTTGTATTAGTGTGGAAAAAACACTTTTCGCACTTGTGTTAGTGTTGAAAAACCACTTTTCGCACATGTGTTAGTGTTGAAAAACCACTTTTCGCACTTGTGTTGGTGCAGGAAACCACTTTTGCACTTGTATTAGTGTGGAAAAAACACTTTTTGCACTTGTGATAGTGTTGAAAAACCACTTTTCACACTTGTGTTAGTGTTGAAAAACCACTTTTCGCACTTGTGTTGGTGCAGGAAACCACATTTGCACTTGTATTAGTGTGGAAAAACCACTTTTCGCACTTGTGTTAGTGTTGAAAAACCACTTTTCGCACTTGTGTTAGTGTTGAAAAACCACTTTTCGCACTTGTGTTAGTGTTGAAAAACCACTTTTGCACTTGTATTAGTGTGGAAAAAACACTTTTTGCACTTGTGATAGTGTTGCAAAACCACTTTTCGCACTTGTGTTAGTGTTGAAAAACCACTTTTCGCACTTGTGTTGGTGCAGGAAACCACTTTTGGACTTGTATTAGTGTGGAAAACCACTTTTCGCACTTGTGTTAGTGTTGAAAAACCACTTTTCGCACTTGTGTTAGTGTTGAAAAACCACTTTTTGCACCTGTGTTGGTGCAGGAAACCACTTTTGCACTTGTATAAGTGTGGAAAAAACACTTTTTGCACTTATGATAGTGTTGAAAAACCACTTTTCGCACTTGTGTTAGTGTTGAAAAACCACTTTTCGCACTTGTGTTAGTGTTGAAAAACCACTTTTCGCACTTGTGTTGGTGCAGGAAACCACTTTTGCACTTGTATTAGTGTGGAAAAAACACTTTTTGCACTTGTGATAGTGTTGAAAAACCACTTTTCGCACTTGTGTTAGTGTTGAAAAACCACTTTTCGCACTTGTGTTGGTGCAGGAAACCACTTTTGCACTTGTATTAGTGTGGAAAAAACACTTTTTGCACTTGTGATAGTGTTGAAAAACCACTTTTCGCACTTGTGTTAGTGTTGAAAAACCACTTTTCGCACTTGTGTTAGTGTTGAAAAACCACTTTTCGCACTTGTGTTGGTGCAGGAAACCACTTTTGCACTTGTATTAGTGTGGAAAAAACACTTTTCGCACTTGTGTTAGTGTTGAAAAACCACTTTTCGCACTTGTGTTAGTGTTGAAAAACCACTTTTCACACTTGTGTTGGTGCAGGAAACCACTTTTGCACTTGTATTATTGTGGAAAAAACACTTTTTGCACTTGTGTTAGTGTTGAAAAACCACTTTTCTCACTTGTGTTGGTGCAGGAAACCACTTTTGCACTTGTATTAGTGTGGCAAAAACACTTTTTGCACTTGTGATAGTGTTGAAAAACCACTTTTCGCACTTGTGTTAGTGTTGAAAAACCACTTATCGCACTTGTGTTGGTGCAGGAAACCACTTTTGCACTTGTATTAGTGTGGAAAAAACACTTTTTGCACTTGTGATAGTGTTGAAAAACCACTTTTCGCACTTGTGTTAGTGTTGAAAAACCACTTTTCGCACTTGTGTTAGTGTGGAAAAACCACTTTTCGCACTTGTGTTCGTGTTGAAAAACCACTTTTCGCACTTGTGTTAGTGTTGAAAAACCACTTTTCGCACTTGTGTTGGTGCAGGAAACCACTTTTGCACTTGTATTAGTGTGGAAAAAACACTTTTTGCACTTGTGATAGTGTTGAAAAACCACTTTTCGCACTTGTGTTAGTGTTGAAAAACCACTTTTCGCACTTGTGTTAGTGTTGAAAAACCACTTTTCGCACTTGTGTTGGTGCAGGAAACCACTTTTGCACTTGTATTAGTGTGGAAAAAACACTTTTCGCACTTGTGTTAGTGTTGAAAAACCACTTTTCGCACTTGTGTTAGTGTTGAAAAACCACTTTTCACACTTGTGTTGGTGCAGGAAACCACTGTTGCACTTGTATTATTGTGGAAAAAACACTTTTTGCACTTGTGTTAGTGTTGAAAAACCACTTTTCTCACTTGTGTTGGTGCAGGAAACCACTTTTGCACTTGTATTAGTGTGGAAAAAACACTTTTTGCACTTGTGATAGTGTTGAAAAACCACTTTTCGCACTTGTGTTAGTGTTGAAAAACCACTTATCGCACTTGTGTTGGTGCAGGAAACCACTTTTGCACTTGTATTAGTGTGGAAAAACAACTTTTCGCACTTGTGTTAGTGTTAAAAAACCACTTTTCGCACTTGTGTTAGTGTTGAAAAACCACTTTTCGCACTTGTGTTAGTGTTGAAAAACCACTTTTCGCACTTGTGTTGGTGCAGGAAACCACTTTTGCACTTGTATTAGTGTGGAAAAACCACTTTTCGCACTTGTGTTAGTGTTGAAAAACCACTTTTCGCACTTGTGTTAGTGTTGAAAAACCACTTTTTGCACCTGTGTTAGTGTTGAAAAAACACTTTTTGCACTTGTGATAGTGTTGAAAAACCACTTTTCGCACTTGTGTTAGTGTTGAAAAACCACTTTTCGCACTTGTGTTGGTGCAGGAAACCACTTTTGCACTTGTATTAGTGTGGAAAAACTACTTTTCGCACTTGTGTTAGTGTTGAAAAACCACTTTTCGCACTTGTGTTAGTGTTGAAAAACCACTTTTCGCACTTGTGTTAGTGTTGAAAAACCACTTTTCGCACTTGTGTTAGTGTTGAAAAACCACTTTTCGCACTTGTGTTAGTGTTGAAAAACCACTTTTCGCACTTGTGTTGGTGCAGGAAACCACTTTTGCACTTGTATTAGTGTGGAAAAAACTCTTTTTGCACTTGTGATAGTGTTGAAAAACCACTTTTCGCACTTGTGATAGTGTTGAAAAACCACTTTTCCCACTTGTGTTAGTGTTGAAAAACCACTTTTCGCACTTGTGTTGGTGCAGGAAACCACTTTTGCACTTGTATTAGTGTGGAAAAAACACTTTTTGCACTTGTGATAGTGTTGAAAAACCACTTTTCGCACTTGTGTTAGTGTTGAAAAACCACTTTTCGCACATTGTGTTGGTGCAGGAAACCACTTTTGCATTTGTATTAGTGTGGAAAAACCACTTTTCGCACTTGTGTTAGTGTTGAAAAACCACTTTTCGCACTTGTGTTAGTGTTGAAAAACCACTTTTCGCACTTGTGTTCGTGTTGAAAACCCACTTTTCGCACATGTGTTAGTGAAGGAAACCACTTTTCGCACTTGTGTTAGTGTTGAAAAACCACTTTTCGCACTTGTGTTGGTGCAGGAAACCACTTTTGCACTTGTATTAGTGTGGAAAAACCACTTTTCGCACTTGTGTTAGTGTTGAAAAACCACTTTTCGCACTGGTGTTGGTGAAGGAAACCACTTTTCGCACTTGTTGTAGTGTTGAAAAGCCACTTTTCGCACTTGTGTTAGTGTTGAAAAACCACTTTTCGCACTGGTGTTGGTGAAGGAAACCACTTTTCGCACTTGTGTTAGTGTTGAAAAACCACTTTTCGCACTTGTGTTAGAGAAGGAAACCACTTTTCGCACTTGTGTTTGTGTTGAAAACCCACTTTTCGCACTTGTGTTCATGTTGAAAATCCACTTTTCCCACTTGTGTTGGTGCAGGAAACCACTTTTGCACTTGTATTAGTGTGGAAAAAACACTTTTTGCACTTGGGATAGTGTTGAAAAACCACTTTTCGCACTTGTGTTAGTGTTGAAAAACCACTTTTCGCACTAGTGTTGGTGCAGGAAACCACTTTTGCACTTGTATTAGTGTGGAAAAAGCACTTTTTGCACTTGTGTTGGTGCAGGAAACCACTTTTGCACTTGTATTAGTGTGGAAAAACCACTTTTCGCACTTGTGTTAATGTTGAAAAACAACTTTTCGCACTTGTGTTAGTGTTGAAAAACCACTTTTCGCACTTGTGTTAGTGAAGGAAACCACTTTTCGCACTTGTGTTAGTGTTGAAAACCCACTTTTCGCACTTGTGTCAGTGTTGAAAATCCACTTTTCGCACTTGTGTTGGTGCAGGAAACCACTTTTGCACTTGTATTAGTGTGGAAAAAACACTTTTCGCACTTGTGTTAGTGTTGAAAAACCACTTTTCGCACTTGTGTTAGTGTTGAAAAACCACTTTTCACACTTGTGTTGGTGCAGGAAACCACTTTTGCACTTGTATTATTGTGGAAAAAACACTTTTTGCACTTGTGTTAGTGTTGAAAAACCACTTTTCTCACTTGTGTTGGTGCAGGAAACCACTTTTGCACTTGTATTAGTGTGGCAAAAACACTTTTTGCACTTGTGATAGTGTTGAAAAACCACTTTTCGCACTTGTGTTAGTGTTGAAAAACCACTTATCGCACTTGTGTTGGTGCAGGAAACCACTTTTGCACTTGTATTAGTGTGGAAAAAACACTTTTTGCACTTGTGATAGTGTTGAAAAACCACTTTTCGCACTTGTGTTAGTGTTGAAAAACCACTTTTCGCACTTGTGTTAGTGTGGAAAAACCACTTTTCGCACTTGTGTTCGTGTTGAAAAACCACTTTTCGCACTTGTGTTAGTGTTGAAAAACCACTTTTCGCACTTGTGTTGGTGCAGGAAACCACTTTTGCACTTGTATTAGTGTGAAAAAAACACTTTTTGCACTTGTGATAGTGTTGAAAAACCACTTTTCGCACTTGTGTTAGTGTTGAAAAACCACTTTTCGCACTTGTGTTAGTGTTGAAAAACCACTTTGCGCACTTGTGTTGGTGCAGGAAACCACTTTTGCACTTGTATTAGTGTGGAAAAAACACTTTTCGCACTTGTGTTAGTGTTGAAAAACCACTTTTCGCACTTGTGTTAGTGTTGAAAAACCACTTTTCACACTTGTGTTGGTGCAGGAAACCACTTTTGCACTTGTATTATTGTGGAAAAAACACTTTTTGCACTTGTGTTAGTGTTGAAAAACCACTTTTCTCACTTGTGTTGGTGCAGGAAACCACTTTTGCACTTGTATTAGTGTGGAAAAAACACTTTTTGCACTTGTGATAGTGTTGAAAAACCACTTATCGCACTTGTGTTGGTGCAGGAAACCACTTTTGCACTTGTATTAGTGTGGAAAACAACTTTTCGCACTTGTGTTAGTGTTAAAAAACCACTTTTCGCACTTGTGTTAGTGTTGAAAAACCACTTTTCGCACTTGTGTTAGTGTTGAAAAACCACTTTTCGCACTTGTGTTGGTGCAGGAAACCACTTTTGCACTTGTATTAGTGTGGAAAAACCACTTTTCGCACTTGTGTTAGTGTTGAAAAACCACTTTTCGCACTTGTGTTAGTGTTGAAAAACCACTTTTTGCACCTGTGTTAGTGTTTAAAAAACACTTTTTGCACTTGTGATAGTGTTGAAAAACCACTTTTCGCACTTGTGTTAGTGTTGAAAAACCACTTTTCGCACTTGTGTTGGTGCAGGAAACCACTTTTGCACTTGTATTAGTGTGGAAAAACTACTTTTCGCACTTGTGTTAGTGTTGAAAAACCACTTTTCGCACTTGTGTTAGTGTTGAAAAACCACTTTTCGCACTTGTGTTAGTGTTGAAAAACCACTTTTCGCACTTGTGTTAGTGTTGAAAAACCACTTTTCGCACTTGTGTTGGTGCAGGAAACCACTTTTGCACTTGTATTAGTGTGGAAAAAACTCTTTTTGCACTTGTGATAGTGTTGAAAAACCACTTTTCGCACTTGTGTTGGTGCAGGAAACCACTTTTGCACTTGTATTAGTGTGGAAAAAACACTTTTTGCACTTGTGATAGTGTTGAAAAACCACTTTTCGCACTTGTGTTAGTGTTGAAAAACCACTTTTCGCACATTGTGTTGGTGCAGGAAACCACTTTTGCATTTGTATTAGTGTGGAAAAACCACTTTTCGCACTTGTGTTAGTGTTGAAAAACCACTTTTCGCACTTGTGTTAGTGTTGAAAAACCACTTTTCGCACTTGTGTTCGTGTTGAAAACCCACTTTTCGCACATGTGTTAGTGAAGGAAACCACTTTTCGCACTTGTGTTAGTGTTGAAAAACCACTTTTCGCACTTGTGTTGGTGCAGGAAACCACTTTTGCACTTGTATTAGTGTGGAAAAACCACTTTTCGCACTTGTGTTGGTGCAGGAAACCACTTTTGCACTTGTATTAGTGTGGAAAAACCACTTTTCGCACTTGTGTTAGTGTTGAAAAACCACTTTTCGCACTGGTGTTGGTGAAGGAAACCACTTTTCGCCCTTGTTGTAGTGTTGAAAAACCACTTTTCGCACTTGTGTTAGTGTTGAAAAACCACTTTTCGGACTGGTGTTGGTGAAGGAAACCACTTTTCGCACTTGTGTTAGTGTTGAAAAACCACTTTTCGCACTTGTGTTAGAGAAGGAAACCACTTTTCGCACTTGTGTTTGTGTTGAAAACCCACTTTTCGCACTTGTGTTCATGTTGAAAATCCACTTTTCCCACTTGTGTTGGTGCAGGAAACCACTTTTGCACTTGTATTAGTGTGGAAAAAACACTTTTTGCACTTGGGATAGTGTTGAAAAACCACTTTTCGCACTTGTGTTAGTGTTGAAAAACCACTTTTCGCACTTGTGTTGGTGCAGGAAACCACTTTTGCACTTGTATTAGTGTGGAAAAAGCACTTTTTGCACTTGTGTTGGTGCAGGAAACCACTTTTGCACTTGTATTAGTGTGGAAAAACCACTTTTCGCACTTGTGTTAATGTTGAAAAACAACTTTTCGCACTTGTGTTAGTGTTGAAAAACCACTTTTCGCACTTGTGTTAGTGAAGGAAACCACTTTTCGCACTTGTGTTAATGTTGAAAAACAACTTTTCGCACTTGTGTTAGTGTTGAAAACCCACTTTTCGCACTTGTGTTAGTGTTGAAAATCCACTTTTCGCACTTGTGTTGGTGCAGGAAACCACTTTTGCACTTGTATTAGTGTGGAAAAAACTCTTTTTGCACTTGTGATAGTGTTGAAAAATCACTTTTCGCACTTGTGTTAGTGTTGAAAAACCACTTTTCGCACTTGTGTTGGTGCAGGAAACCACTTTTGCACTTGTATTAGTGTGGAAAAACCACTTTTCGCACTTGTGTTAGTGTTGAAAAACCACTTTTCGCACTTGTGTTCGTGTTGAAAAACCACTTTTCGCACTTGTGTTGGTGCAGGAAACCACTTTTGCACTTGTATTAGTGTGGGAAAAACACTTTTTGCACTTGTGTTAGTGTTGAAAAACCACTTTTCGCACTTGTGTTAGTGTTGAAAAACCACTTTTCGCACTTGTGTTAGTGTTGAAAAACCACTTTTCGCACTTGTTTTAGTGTTGAAAAACCACTTTTCGCACTTGTGTTAGTGTTGAAAAACCACTTTTTGCACTTGTTTTAGTGTGGAAAAACCACTTTTCGCACTTATGTTCGTGTTGAAAAACCACTTTTCGCACTTGTGTTGGTGCAGGAAACCACTTTTGCACTTGTATTAGTGTGGAAAAAACATTTTTGCACTTGTGATAGTGTTGAAAAACCACTTTTCGCACTTGTGTTAGTGTTGAAAAACCACTTTTCGCACTTGTGTTGGTGCAGGAAACCACTTTTGCACTTGTATTAGTGTGGAAAAAACACTTTTCGCACTTGTGTTAGTGTTGAAAAACCACTTTTCGCACTTGTGATAGTGTTGAAAAACCACTTTTCGCACTTGTGTTGGTGCAGGAAACCACTTTTGCACTTGTATTAGTGTGGAAAAACCACTTTTCGCACTTGTGTTAGTGTTGAAAAACCACTTTTTGCACCTGTGTTAGTGTTGAAAAAACACTTTTTGCACTTGTGATAGTGTTGAAAAACCACTTTTCGCACTTGTGTTAGTGTTGAAAAACCACTTTTCGCACATTGTGTTGGTGCAGGAAACCACTTTTGCATTTGTATTAGTGTGGAAAAACCACTTTTCGCACTTGTGTTAGTGTTGAAAAACCACTTTTCGCACTTGTGTTAGTGTTGAAAAACCACTTTTCGCACTTGTGTTCGTGTTG
>NW_027617631.1:20000-106065 GCF_964187855.1 Myxine glutinosa | reverse complement strand
CAAAGCTTTCAGAATTATTGGAATCTCCCGCGATGAAGCTATCTCTGAGGGCCTTTCACTCACTCACCGCAGGCAGGTAGGTGGTCTTTCTGTCTTCTACCGACTCCTCTCCGGCCTTGCACCCCCAGCTCTCTCTGTGCTCTGTCCCCCAAATATTCCTACAGGTCGCACAAGATCTGCCAGCAACCCTCTGATGGTTAAACTGCCGAAATCTCGGCTCTCTGCTCACCTTCACTCTTTCATTCCTCTTTTCTCCCGCCTCTGGAACAAACTCCCTCACTCCCTTCAATCCCACTCCTCCCTCCAGGTCTTTAAAACAGCTGTTCACCACCATCTCTTATCTTCCCCCATCCAAAACCTTGATCTTTTCTACCCACGCTAATTCACCCCAGATCCACCTTGTTTGAAATTCCAACTTCTTTCCTGGAAGTCCTGGCAGTGTCCATATGTTTTATACCTCTCCCACTGCCCCCTTCCCACGCCCCCCCCCCAAGCCCCCGCCCTCTCTCTCAGATCTCTCGATGTCTCCATGTCTCTCGGTCACTGCTCTCAAATGTTGTGTTTGTGTCCTTCCCCCTCTCTCCCCATCTTGTCTACTGCTCCCTATGTTATATGTTTTATGTGTCGGTTTGTCTTTCTGTGTGATTAATGTTCGCTCTTTCACGAGCCTCGACCTTGTATACAAAAAAAAAAATAAAAAATAATAATAATAATAATGACAACTTTTTGATTAACATGTGACAAAGCCACACGCCTCCGTTAATCTTCCTCAAGAGTGATAAAATCATCTCAACATCCCCTTATATGCAAAGTGGGTGGGGTATATGCAAAGTGGGGTGGGCAAAGCTGGACAGCCAATGAAACCGTATCACACCGCTCTCGTGAACGGAGACGTTACTGACCAAATTCAAAAATCAACCGCATATTAACGGTTCAAAATAATCCTGTAAGCAATGCTGGATTATAACTCGTCTTTAGAAAATCAGGAATAATCATTACATTTAATTAAAAGTTAAACTTGTAAATAATTAAATTGTAAATTGAATTAAAACTGTAAATATATTAAAGCAAAAATTTTTAAAATAAAAACAATTGCCATAATATCAAGATCATCACATGTGGCCCCATACGGTAAAGGGGAATGCGGGAAGGGGGGGGGGGTTAGGGGGGAATAAAATGGGTGGGGGAAACCAGAGGGGGGTGGAAGTTGAGGGGGGGGGGGGGTTTGGGAGAGGGGTGGTTTGGAGGGAGGGGGCAAATTGTCCGAATAAAAACCTTGTGTGACATATTATGTGGACTCGTTGTTCAAAGTACGCAATGCCTGCTTCGTTTACACAAGAGTGGGTCAAACGCGACCGGTAAGTCAACTACCTCTTGTGTGATCGAAGGTAACAGTTTCTTCTGTGTGCCAAGCCTCCAAAACACGTCTTCTGTTTCTGTTGGGTGTGGAACCCAAAATATTAACCCTATCCCATAAAGGTGTGTGGCCTTCCTTAAGGCCGTGTTTGGCAATAGCAGATCTGCTGGGAAAATTACATTCAAATGCTTTTTGGTGTTCAGCAATACGTTGACCTAAGGTCCTCTCGGTTTCACCCACATACTCAGCTCCACAACCACAGGGCACAACGTATACCACCCCTGACCTATCCTTCCTCGGAAGCTTGTCCTTGACCCTCATAACGGCTTGGCGAAGGGTGAACTCACCCTCACTCCTGCCGATTTCAAAATTCTGCCGACCCTCTGTGAAACCCCCGGTACAAAAGGCAGAACACACAAACCCTTTGGTTGTTCTCTCGGTCTCAGCCTGTTGTGTGGGGAAGCCCTTATCGTTTTCCTGTTGGGTAGCAAGCTGTCAGGATAACCATTTGCCCTTAACACATTTTGAAGATGGTCCACCTCACTCATCTTGTCTTCAAAGGTGGATGGTAAATCACGTGCTCTTTTTGAGAGGGTGTGCACCACCGATCTTTTGTGTTCCATTGGATGGCAAGAATTGAAATCAAGGTAGCGATCAGTGTGTGTAGGTTTTCTGTACACCGTTACCTTTAAGGCTCCTTTGGGATCCCTTGCGACGAGTGTATCCAGAAAGGGAAGGGCTCCATTTTTCTCCTCTTCAATGGTGAAATTAATGGAGGAAAAAGTTTTATTTATGGTCTCATGGATGATGCCCACCTCATCAGAGTGACAGATGACAAATGTGTCATCCACGTACCGGAACCAAGCACCTGGTTGCACTAACAGGGCTGGAATGGTGCGTTCCTCCAAATCCTCCATCACCATGTTGGCAATCACAGCCGATACCGGGGAACCCATGGCGGTGCCATAAACCTGCTTGTAATATACCTCATTAAATACAAAGTAGGTGGAAGAGAGGCAGGTAGAAAGCATGTCACAGACGTCCATCGGGCTTAAAGCTCCCGCAGTCTCTTTCCATCGATCATCTTCCATCTGGGAAGTGCACGTTTGATCGATGGAAGATGATCGAAGAAGATGAAGATGATGAGGGAAGGGGTGGGGTGGGAGTTCAGAGGGAGGGTTTGTGGCGGGAAGAGGCAGGGGAGGGGGGTTGGGTGGTAGGCGGTAGGGAACGTGGTGGGAGATGAGGGTAAGGGGTGGGTGGACGGCAGGGGATGAGAATGGTGGATGGATATACCCTGCGTTGCCTGGCAACATCAGGTACCTTTGCCAGTATATAAATATAATATACCTTTCTTTACCTTGCATGGCAGCATTTTTCCAATGATTTTTGATGGCAATCCAAATTTACAAGGTGACTGATTCATCAGCGCGGCTTATTGCAATGCAAACAGCAATGTAACCCTTCATTTTTTATCGCTTGTTATCACAAGCTACGCTGAATAATCATTGACGGGCCTCCTTGCAGATGCTAAAATGAGGTTCGGAATTTGGAGGCGACTCGATTGATCTTTTTTTGTGGTGACGAATGGGCTTTTCGTGATTTATTCGGAGCAATGATTTTGGACTGTTTGTAATTAAGAGCCTTGTTTTACGAGGTTGCATAGCAGGCACCAGTAAACTTGCTCTTGCACATTACATTGGGTTTATTTCATTCGTAGCATTGACTCATGGACTTCGCTATTTCCTCGAGTTGGAGTCATCCGAATGTGCTCGACAGTTGGTGAGAGTAAAGGAAATTCTGCTGGATGATGGGTTCATCTATATATATAAAACAGTTTGTGTGTGTGTGTGTGTGTGTGTGTGTGTATGTATGTGTGTGTGTGTGTGTGTGTGTGTGTGTGTGTGTGTGTGTGTGTGTGTGTGTGTGTGTGTGTGTGTATATAATGTATACCGATAGACTCCTAAACGGAGAGGCTTACGTGCTTGATATTTGACATAGACATGGCCATTGAGCCTGGGACGAACATGGCCGAACTCAAAATATTTGACGATCCATATTTTTTATTCATATTTACCTCGGCGCATTTCAGCGCACGGAATCAGAGCAGGTGGGCGCTGATTCGCTCAGAGCGATCACGTGATGACGCTATGAACGCTATGACGCTATGAAAAAAAAAATCGCTATGACTTTATGAACGATATGACGCTATGAACGATATGGACGCTATGAACGCTATGACGCTATGAAAAAAAAAAAATCGCTATGACGCTATGAAACGATATGGACGCTATGAACGCTATGACGCTATGAAACGCTAATCAACGCTATGACGCTGTGAACGCTATGACGCTATGAAAAAAAAAAATCGCTATGACGCTATGAAACGATATGGACGCTATGAACGATATGAACGCTATGATGCTATGAACGCTATGAAAAAAAAATCGCTATGACGCTATGAAACGCTATCAACGCTATGACGCTGTGAACGCTATGACGCTATGAAAAAAAAATCGCTATGACGCTATGAAACGCTATCAACGCTATGACGCTGTGAACGCTATGACGCTATGAAAAAAAAAAAAATCGCTATGACGCTATGAAACGATATCGGACGCTATGAACGATATGAACGCTATGACGCTATGAACGCTATGAAAAAAAAAATCGCTATGACGCTATGAAACGCTATCAACGCTATGACGCTGTGAACGCTATGACGCTATGAAAAAAAAAATCGCTATGACGCTATGAAACGCTATCAACGCTATGACGCTGTGAACGCTATGACGCTATGAAAAAAAAAAAATCGCTCGCTTTACCAAGGGGCTCGCTCTCCCCCCGTTCCCCTCCCCTTCCCCCTCCCCCGCCCCTCCCCTTCCCCCTCCCCCTCCCCCTCCCCTCCCCTTCCCCCTCCCCCTCCCCTCCCTTCCCTCCCCTTCCCACTCCCCCTCCCCTCCCCTTCCCCCTCCCCCTCCCCTCCCCTTCCCCTTCCCCCTCCCCCTCCCCCTCCCCCTCCCCCCTCCCCTTCCCCCTCCCCCTCCCCTCCCCTTCCCCTCCCCCTCCCCTTCCCCTCCCCTTCCCCTCCCCTTCCCCCTCCCCTCCCCCTCCCCCTCCCCCTCCCCTCCCCCTCCCCCTCCCCTTCCCTCCCCTTCCCCTCCCCTTCCCCCTCCCCTCCCTTCCCCCTCCCCCTCCCCCTCCCCCTCCCCCTCCCCCTCCCCTCCCCCTCCCCCTCCCCCTTCCCCTCCCCTTCCCCCTCCCCTTCCCCCTCCCCCTCCCCCTCCCCCTCCCCTTCCCCTCCCCCTCCCCCCTCCCCCTCCCCCCTCCCCCAAGGTCGCACAGTTGACAGTGAATGTCAGACTAGAAACTCTACCATGAAGTCCAAGGAACTGTCCGTAGAACTCGGAGCTGGAACTTTGACATGGCATCGATCTGGGGAAGGGAATAAAACAATTTCTGGACTCGAGTGTTGAAAGAGTGAAACCAAGAGCACATTGAGCTCCATCATTAGGAAATGGAAAGAGTATGGAATTACCCAGAATTTAATCCATTTTAAATTCAGGCTGTAACAGAACAAAATGTGAAAAAAGTCAAGGGGTGTGAATACTTTCTGAAGGCACTGTATATGATGCAAAGATGAATTGATGAGATTTTGGCATCAAAAGGTCAGAGGTCATGTCGGGTAAAAAAGTGACACGAGAACAGCTCAAGACATTTATCCGTGTTATAAGTATACACAGGTGTGTGTATGCATTATATGTGTATACAATTCAAGTGCGTATATTCATTTATACATATTATATACAGTATTTATACGTATTAATATACAAGGTTATATATTTATATGTATACATATATGCGTACATGAACCTGCATGGCCACAGCTTTGATAACAGTGAAGTGGTCATCTTGGACAGAGAAAAAAAGTGGTGGAAAGGAATCGTCACGGGATGCCCGGATTGGTCAACAGACCAATTCATCTTACCAACGTTGAAGTCACGTGGCGATATCAAGTTTCTTCTTCACTTCAACATCTGCCGTGAACAAGGCGAGTGGATTCTCACCGAAACGTCGGCTCTATTTTTTTTTTTGCAAAAAGTTCAACTTTTGCATTCATAAACTTTTACTGATTTAATTCGACTGGATGTATCGTATCAACCTGCATCGATTTATGAACTGATTGGTGGTTTGGATCAAGAGGTCAAAGGTCAGAGGTTATGTTGGGTCAAATCCTGTTACCGCAATAACTTCTGAACCAGTAATGGGATTTTTACGGAACTTTACTTAAGTATACATTGTGATGAAAAGTCGAACTGAATAGATTTTAGCATCAAGAGGTCAAAGGTCAGAGATTATGTTGGGTCAATTCCTGTTACCGCAATAACTTCTGAACCAGTAATGGGATTTTTACGGAACTTTACTTCAGTATACATAATGATGAAAAGTTGAACTGAATAGATTTTAGGATCAAGAGGTCAAAGGTCAGAGGTTATGTTGGGTCAAATCCTGTTACTGCAATAACTTCTGAACCAGTAATGGGATTTTTACGGAACTTTACTTCAGTATACATTATGATGAAAAGTTGAACTGAATAGATTTTAGGATCAAGAGGTCAAAGGTCAGAGGTTATGTTGGGTCAAATCCTGTTACCGCAATAACTTCTGAACCAGTAATGGGATTTTTACGGAACTTTACTTCAGTATACATAATGATGAAAAGTTGAACTGAATAGATTTTAGCATCAAGAGGTCAAAGGTCAAAGGTCAGAGGTTATGTTGGGTCAAATCCTGTTACCGCAATAACTTCTGAACCAGTAATGGGATTTTTACGGAACTTTACTTAAGTATACGTTGTGATGAAAAGTTGAACTGAATAGATTTTAGCATCAAGAGGTCAAAGGTCAGAGGTTATGTTGGGTCAAATCCCTGTTACCGCAATAACTTCTGAACCAGTAATGGGATTTTTACGGAACTTTACTTAAGTATACATTGTGATGAAAAGTTGAACTGAATAGATTTTAGCATCAAGAGGTCAAAGGTCAGAGGTTATGTTGGGTCAAATCCCTGTTACCGCAATAACTTCTGAACCAGTAATGGGATTTTTACTGAACTTTACTTAAGTATACATTATGATGAAAAGTTGAACTGAATAGATTTTAGCATCAAGAGGTCAAAGGTCAGAGGTTATGTTGGGTCAAATCCTGTTACCGCAATAACTTCTGAACCAGTAATGGGATTTTTACGGAACTTTACTTAAGTATACATTATGATGAAAAGTTGAACTGAATAGATTATAGCTTCAAGAGGTCAAAGGTCAGATGTCATGTCAGGTAAAAATGTTATCGAGGTAGGGATTTGAACTAAACTAAGTACATATACCATGATAGGCCTACATGTGTACAGATTAGATATTGAGGTCAAATTGTCTTGAGGTTTTAGGTCAAAGTTAGAGTAAGCAAAGACTTAATGTGACAAAAACTTCCCAATTTTGATGAAAGTCTGGGTCATTCTAACAGTACCGTCTGGTTTGGTGGGAGACAGTTTCCTCCTTCCTCCTTTTTTTCCTGTAGGGTTGTCCTCAGCGGGGTGGTGTCCGTCCTTGATCCACAATTCTGCGTATTTCTCAGCTTGAAAAGTGTCAAGGTTCGGCCCGTTATTCGAAATAGACAGCGTGTGTTGAGTGTGCTGACAGTCAGCTGGAGCGAGGAAGAACTGAAAGTGTATTTCGTTCGTCGGGCTTCAGATGGTGATTGGAACTCCTTTAAATGCACACTGGTTCCAGAAGAACTCATCTTTCATGGTGCTGGTGTTTATTCCATCCCTGTTTTTCATACATAGCACCTCGGGCTTTCTGTGCAACATTAATCTCCGGCTTGGCAGTGATGGCAGTGGAGCTCCTGTTCTGAAGAAACATCTTTCATTGTGGCTCGTTCTGTGGCAAACAGGCAGTTCTTCATCTTGCCCGGTCGCACATTTTGCACATTTTGCCTCGTCCTGGGAAGAATGTGTACTGTCTGTCGATCTGTTTACAATCGACATAGCGAGGGCAGGTGAACTTTCCCATAAAGCAGTCACCGATGTGCAGGAAGATGACAGCCAGCGGATGTCAAAGACTCGCGGAACTGCTTCCATCAAAAATCAAAGGTTATTCCACCCTTTATACTTCCCAAGCATCGCTGCTGCTCCATCAGTTGCAGAACCTAGCAAATGATCTTTCAGTGTGTCTGCAGAGAAGTACTCAGCAAGTTGTAAAGAAATGAAATGGAAAACCAAATATGGCATTGGAGTCATCAGAAGGAACCAGAAGAAGTAAAGAGCAAAGCAACACCCATCATAGACGAGACGGATTTATGGGAAAAGGCCATGTATAAGCTTCTCGGTGCATCTTTGGGTAAAAGTTGGGAACCTTACTTTTTAGCATAATTAGGGTATGCTGAATTCGATTAACCCAGTTCCCAAGCCGAATTTTGAGTCTTGAATTTCCCACTACTTCCCACGTGCACAATGTGAACGTCTTTGAACATCCAAGCCGAACACAATGCCACAAAAATTAATCGTACTGTCCATCCAATACGGTTTTTTGACGATACTTCGTGATCCGGATTCAGTGAAGCCAAACTCCATTGTACGTTTACCTCTGCTACCAAAGGTGGATGGTCATGGAGGTTATGTTTTCACCTCTCCCCATCTCTCCAGGTCTGTTTGTCTGTCTGTCAGCACACATCTCAAAACGTTGTGGACAAATTCGGACGAAACCTGGTGGGCAGGTTGGGTGTGTGACAAGAACGAATTGATTCGATTTTGATAAAGAAAATCGAATCCACCCCCTCCTCCTATCAATTCGCACCTTGCTAGCACTCATCACACCACGTGCTTAAAATCCACCTGGGCATCAATGTCTCCACATGATGAGACTATTTAACAGACCTTCTTATCAGGCTTCATACATGACCACCTGAGAAGGTATGATTATAAACCATGAATTAGTGCAAAACTCCCACCTGTATTTTTTCTTTCTTTTTTTTTCTTTGCGAGAGAGAGGCTCATGAGAGAGTGAGATGATGCCGGGTATGAACTGACAGTGGGGACACTGGGGAAACAATTAGACAATACGTTTGGGAATGAAAACAGGAAAAACAGGGAGAAAGAAAGATGGAGAGGGATGGAAACACAATGTGCAGGTAAGGGGGTAAAAAATAGGCAGGGTCAAGGGGGGTAAAAAAAATCATTGTGGTTAGGATGGCAGGTGACATGTGATGTTGGCACACCATTTCCTTTTGAAATCCTGGAGGGAAGAGTTGGATATATAAGGTTCCAGAAGGTCGTTCCGCAGATGTGAGAAGCCAGGAACAAACAAGCAAGGTTCCACTGAATTCAAGGAAAGATTTGAAATGACAGAGGACTCCCATGAGTCTGCAGCTGGATTTGGAAGCCATCTTTCCTATGTGGTTGGTTCATGAGAGGTCATGTCTGATGGTGACGCCTATAAGTTCCCCTCTTCCAGTGGTTGGCCATCAAAAATACATGAGTGGGGTTGTTTAATGATCCTTCCAAAACAGGAAGGTGAGACTGTGAGACTTTATAGGATTGAATGCCAAGTTACATTTATCAGACCAACATCTAATCAATTCCAGATATGCAGACAGTGGTGCAGCTGCTGTCTGCCTCTTGGAGGGATGCTCTATGACAGACATAATGTGGAGGAGTCTACAAAAAAGGAGGAGGTTTTCTAGAGCAACAGAGAGGTCGTTTTTCTAGATGAGGTACAAGAGTGAGCCCAACACACCTTGATTTGGGGCACCCCAGCCACCTCTAGGAGGAGAGTGCTCCATTGATAGTAACGCATTAACAGCATGGGTTAGGGTTATAGGGTTAGGGTTAATCAGAAAGCTAGGAATGAAGGCAACCTTATATGCCACATACAGAGAGCTTTTCAAGCATAGCAAGATCCCAGACTGTCAAATGCCCCAGATGTGTCCAATGAAAGTCCTGACATTTAAAAAAATATTTAGTCGAGGCTCATATAAGAGCTAACACATAGAACAAAAAAAGGATACAAAAGTTAGTAATAAAAATATATTTATATAATACAAAATAATATATAAAAAATAAAATATAATAAATATATTATATAAAAAAAAAAAATATTGTTGCGGATATGAGGACTGTATATTTTTTTGATTGTGTGCTTTGTTATTACTAGGACGTGCCCGTACGTGGGTGCCCGTACGTGCGTGCAAAAAAGCATGCGTGCAAACAACAACAACAAAAAAAAACTTTGAAACCACGTGGCAGTAACGACCACAGAACCCCCCCCCCTCTATTTACATGAAATGGTTTGGTCCATTCGCAACGACCACAGAACCCCCCCCCCCCCCCTCTATTTACATGAAATGGTTTGGTCCAAAGCGAACGGCTTGCGGAGTTTGGTAAAGAAATCGCCATAGCTCGGTAACTACTTCTCCGATTAATATGAAACCTTGAAAAGGCACATCCTCGGGTCCCCAGCAATATACCTGGCAAGTTTCAAGTATATCGGACCGGTAGTTGTCGAGAAACAGCGGTCACAGACAAACACACACACACACACAGACACACACACACACAGAGATTACTGGAATTATAGATAGATTATTATTGTTTATTCTGCGCCCCCCTGCCTCCGGAGCTGTGTAAAGGTGAAAGGGCATCCCATAATTAGTCCACAAGCATACACGTCAGCCAATAATAGAATACCCCTGTTCGATAGTTATATCTTATTCTGTGTTTTAGAGTAAGGCTGTGTCTCCCATTAATTGAAGTACTCCATTGCACCAGTGAAAGAGAATAGATCCCCTTTCATTCCCATCCCCAAAATCTCCATTTCCTTTTACATCCCCTCTCGTCATTGCCAAGCCTCGATTGCCAATTACCTCCCCTCCAAAACCACCATTGAACATGTGCTCGGGTCGGGGAAGAGGGGCGTGCCCGCCCGTCGTCATCAAGGGCGGAGCCAGAGGGTCGCGTGACCAACCAGGGCCGAGGTGAGCACACCGATGGGCGTGTCCTGAAGGCCGGCGGCTTGATCGCTGGAGGCGCTATAAAGGCGCGCGCGCAAGAAGCGTTGTGGTGGTCAGTGGTTGCGTTGGTTGCGTTGAGTGGAGTCGGTGGTGAGGAGTGAGTGGACCAAGAAAGAGCAAGAGTGGTTGGACCAAGAAAGAGAAAGAGTGGTTGGATCAAGAGAGAAAGAGTGGTTGGATAGGGAGACGTGCAAGAGTGTTGTTGAGTTGAGGGTTTGGACCAGACGAGTCAGACAAGTCCTGGGAAAGCAGCGGCGGCCACAGCAGCAACAACACCCAACAGCCACTTGGGGCCTGGACGGCGGTTTTGAGCAAGGCCGTGAAGGAACGGCGGCTGCTAAACGCGCCAATCGTGCTGCAGGACCCCCTTGGACCTTCCTCTCCCTCCAGCCATCCACCTCCTGCCTTTCCACCCTTGTTGTGTACGTGAGTTTGTTTTGTTTGTTCTGTCCCTGGGTTAATTAAGTCTGTATAAGCTAGTATTTGCACTGTGTCACCTGCGTCTTATGTGTTGTAAATAAACGTGACTGCTTCCTTTTTGCTTGTGTGTATAATAAATCCAATTACTCTTCTGTCCGTCTTCTCGTTTTATTCCTTTTCCTCTTTGCATTTCGTCGTTTTAGAGTTTTCCAGATTGGGCAGCTGCGGTGCGATACGGCCAAAGTTCTGGGTGAATCGGGTGAGTCGGGGAACAACTGTTCGGTCGCGGAGCCTTCGCTCGGCAAACAACATCCTAAACCGCGATCAGTAACAATTGGTGTCGGGAAGTGGGATTGGACCCGAAGCGCGCTTCACGCGCTCAAAATTACAAACTACCGAAATTGCTTTTGTTTTACAAAATCCGAATTTTGAAATCGCGCCATGGCTGGTCAAGGCGACGGGATGCCGGTGGGAGAGATAGACGGGGTAGAATCGACCCAGGACCTCGGGGAAATGTATGTGGATGAAAGAGAGGAGGAGAACATTGGCAATGTGGTTGAGGGGGCATCAGGCGCACAAAATGGCGCTCTCGCGCACGAGGCTTCAGGCGCGCAAAGTGGCGTCCTCGCGCACGTGGGTGTAGCGGCACCAAATTTTGCCGCGCCCGTGACCGTAGCAGCGGCCGCAGCACCAATGAACTGGGGCCTATTCATGCAGCAGATGCAGGCCTTCATGGTCAAGGCGGATGAGGAGAGGGAAGAGAACAGGGGGATGAGAAACCAAATTTTAGGAATGGGGAACCGGATGGATGCTCAGAGTGAGCAAATGAGGGCTCAGAGTGAGCAATTGGGGGTAATGAGGGACGAAGTGAGGGGTACTGGTGAGGGGTTAGACAAGAAATTTGGGAAGTTAGACAATAATTTTGAGGGGTTAGACAACGGGATAAAAGAGGTGAAACATGGGTTAATGGGGTTAGAAAATAGGATGGAGGACAAATTGCGGGAGATAGGGGAGCAATCCGCCCGAGAAATTAAACAAATGGGAGAGCAGATAGAGGAGGTAAAAATCGGGGTAGAAACCAAATTGGATGCTCAGAGGGATGAATTGGGACAGATGAGGGTGGCATCTACAAAAGAGATGGAGGAGATGAAAGAGGGGATACGACGAGGTGTGAGTGAGGAGGTCTCGGGGCTACGCGAGGAGGTAAAGCGAGGTGAGAAGCGTATGGAGAAAGAGGTGAGAAATAATACGGCTAGGTTACAGGGGGGAATAGAGGGTCTGACGAAGGGAGTAGAACAGCTGACAGTCGGACAAAGGGAACTAGCGGACCAAGTGGAAAAGAACACCGCAATCATCGGGGGTTTAAAAGCGACACAAAAGGACATTAAAAACGAATTAATAGCAACACAAAAGGAATGTCAGATGGTACATGAGGGACTGACAATGAGGGTGGATGAGGTGACAGAAGTAATGGAGACAAAGGACCGGCAGGTGAGGATGCACATAGAGACGGTCACGGTAGCCTTAGAGGACGAACTGGAGGAGACGCACCGGGGAATAAAAGAGGTGAAGCAAAAATTAGAGGAAGTGGAAGAAGAGGTGAGTGAAATTAAGAAGGGACGGACAGAAACTAAGAGGGAGATAAAGGAGGAAGTAATGGAATTGGTACAAGGTCTGTGCTCGAATCATGATGAGGTGCTCACTAACCAAATAAAGAGTTTGCAGGTGGCAAAGGAGGTGCGGAGACGAGGTGCCAAGGTGAGTGGCGAAATATTCGGCAATGTATATGATGTGAGGAAAGCTTCAGTCGGCTTGGGGGTTGATTTAGACCCGGGTGTTCGTGAGAGGCCGTTGGTGAAGTGTGTGACAGGTCAGGTGTGTGAAAAAAGAGGTGTGCGAGAATGTCCGACAATGGGGTGTGTGAGGAAAAAGTGCACGCCGACCAGTGAGTGTGCTGTCAAGAGTGAGTCGGTCGTAGCGCGTGTGCGAGGGTGTACATGGAAGCGCGGTGTGGTGAGTGTTACGGAGGAAGTAACGAGAGAGTGTACACCTGTGGTGAGTGTTACAGAGGATGTAACGAGAAAGTGTACGCCTGTGGTGAGTGTTACAGAGGATGTAACGAGAAAGTGTACGCCTGTGGTGAGTGTTACAGAGGATGTAACGAGAAAGTGTACGCCTGTGGGGAGTGTTACAGAGGATGTAACGAGAAAGTGTACGCCTGTGGTGAGTGTTACAGAGGATGTAACGAGAAAGTGTATGCCTGTGGTGAGTGTTACAGAGGATGTAACGAGAAAGTGTACGCCTGTGGTGAGTGTTACAGAGGATGTAACGGGAGAGTGTGCGCGAGAAAGGTGTGTAACAGACGGGTGCATGAGGAAAGAGTGTGCTGTCGAGAGTAAGGGTGAGTGCGCGACCGAGAGTGGAGGTGAAAGTAGTGAGAGTGACACGGAGCGTGAGTTGGTTGTGACAGGTGAGCGAGGATGTACACCTGGAATGGAAGGATGCACACCTGGAATGGTAGAGCGTGTGTGGGAATGCACACTTGAGTTGGTCGTGAGGCACGTGGTTCGGTGTGCGAGTGAAAGCACACCTGTGATGGTCACAGAGGAGGTGACCGAGGAAGGGGCGCGAAGAGGTGTGTTGGTGAGGTGTGCGAGCGACGAATGTGTGCCAAGGTGTTCGGTGGTCAGGTGTGTGACCAAGTCGGTGAGCGGAATGAGTGTACCGAGGTGTGTAAGGAAAGGTACGAGGAGCATGGGAACAGCTGGAGGTATGAGCAAGAAAGGGGTAGCGTATGCATGTAAGCATGCAGGTGAGGCATCGACGGTAACCGGGTTAGCGGTTAGAGCGACTTTTAGCCGAATCGGGCCCTCGGTGCGTGCCGGGCTTCGCGTGCCGCGAGAACCAGCGGGGATCCGAGCCACGGCGGTTTCGAAAGGACCGCCGTACGCGATCCACGCTGTGCCTCGCTTGGAACGGCCACGTCCGGGCTCCACTAGGCGGAGCGGGCAGCCCGATAGGAAGGGTCGTCATGGCGACCACTTTTTATTGAGACGTTCCGGCAGGTCGAGATCGGGAAATTGGATGGCTCCGCGCCGAGGTGGTGCGTGGGATCTCGGCACGGGTAAGCCCCCGTCCCTGCACCGAGTGCCGGACGCATCCAGCCGCCGGCACCAAAGAACCTGCGTTCATTGCTCGGCTGTACGAAGCCGAGCTTTAGAAGGGAATTGGCGCACCGAGAGGACCTAATAAGTAGACGGGTGATGAGGTTAGTGTTTTGGACCCAAAATTAGAAAAAGGCAAAATTTGATGATTGGTACGGTGATTAGCAGTAAATGGCAAATTTTTGATTTGTTGGATTTGGACGAGCGAAATGGATAGTAGGACCTCCCCGGTGTGGTGGCATGGCAAATCCACCATCCCTCACAGCGGGGGGGCAAAGGAGCACTAGAGTATGGGGTTGATGGCAGTGAAAACTAGCCCGGGTGGGTTAGGATATTGTGTGTAGGGATCTAGCGAAGATGACATTAGGTAACGTTAAGATTAGTTAGTGACTGATACCTGTAGTGGGGACACAGGTAGTTTAGTGTGGATGATAATGACGTGGGAGCGCAATAGTTTAAAGGGACGACTGGGAAGCGCAAGTTTCAGAGGGGAGTAGTTAGATGAGATGATGCCGTGTGTGTGAGGATTGAACAGGTGTGATTGAACAGGTGTGATTGCACAGGTGTGCAACTGAACAGGTGTGTGGAGCAGTGTATGAGTGAGTGAAGGTGATTGTGTATTGTGCTGACCCAATGGTCCAGGAAGAGGAGGAGGGTGCAGGTGGCACCAGGTGTGAGTGCACAGGTGTGCAACAACAGGTATGGAGAATGGTTGTGTGGAATAAATGGTATGGAATAAATGGAGTATTGGAATGGATGGTCGTGGAGTGAGTATGGTGGAAATTGTGGAGTGGAGTGGATGGTGCGAAGGTGTGAATGGGGGAAGAGTGGACCCCCATCACGGATACCCGGGGCGGGTAGTGTAAGTGTTAGGTAGAGGGTACAGGTAAATTGTGGTTGGATATTGGCATCTGTGGTGCGGGTGAAAGAATGGTCTTTGGATGGGTGCATTAGTGTTGTGGAAATGGCTGGGCGTGTCGCCTGTTAGTGTGTGTAGTTGGTTGGGCGCTCCACCACTGTGAGGATGTCGGCCAGGTGAGGCCGCAGGTGGGCTCTGGGAGCCGGTAGTAGTTGTTGTGGATGGGGCCCGAGGATCCGGAGGACGGACCCGGGTAGCCCAGTGTCAGAGGGCACCGAGTGGGGTGACAGAGCCAGGAGGGGCTTCCCCCAGTTAGTTAGGTTAGGGTGAGGAGCTAGGTAAGCTCGGGTAGCAACTGCAGTGGTGGAGGTGTGCAGGTGGGTAGACCTGCTGGGAGAGCTACACGTCACAGCCCAGAAATTGTGGGAGGGCACCGGGAGATGAATCGGGGGAGTGAGACCCCAAATTGAGAAGCACCACAGTTTGGTCAATGGGAATTGGTTTTTAGAACCCATAGTGTAAGTTGGCCAATGGATTGGCAGGGAGAGACCCCGGGTAGTGTAAAGTGTGTTAAGGTCATTTAGAAAGTAGTTAGGATGAAGTCTCCTCGCACCATCTGCATCCACTCACCTGAGGTGACAGGTACTCCACACCATGCCATGTTTTGATTATTTTTTATGATGCAAATGTTTGGATTGTGAGACGCATCATGACGTGGGTGTGACATTGTGCTTTGATGTTCCATCTCTGCCTCCTTATGAGGATTGATGATGAATTTGGTGATGGCAAATTTTGAAGTAGAGGGATTGTGGCGACGAATTTGGTATAGAGGAAATATGGGGAGACGTGACAGTAGCGACGGATTGGTAATGTGTAGATTTTTGTACATATGGGGTAAGGGCAAGGGTAGTGTAGGTGACAGGGGGGTGACGTACGGTAGGGACGAGCTTTCTCACTTCGCCCTCCGTACGCATTTCGCCTTGCATTGCCTTATTGATGTGTACCCTTGTGACCTTACCCCTCGCTCAATTGTCTCTTTTGTCTCCCACATGACCTGTGCACCATTGGGCGCCGAGGGGAGCGTGCGTGGGTCGGCCATTGTGCGCCCGAAATTCCCAGAACCAGCTGTCTGCATCGATGCACCACATTATGGACCACATGCCTGTGGCCGAGCACCACTGATGGACCCCATGGGTTGGGGCATGGCCCCTCTGCTGGAACCGGCCATGAGGGCCCGAAATCTTGCTGGCGGACCTTGGCCACAGGGCACCGATGCCACACAGGTGAAGCACATGTAGTCGGCCCTGTGGGCCATAAATAAAAGAAAATAAAAAGGACACATTGGGCACACTTTATTGCAAATAGGCCGCCAGTAAGCAAAATGAAAGAATGACAACATCTGGAAGAACAAATAATAATTACCAGCAGAGGGAGCCGAAGAGCAAGAGATCACCTGCAGGGTTAGGGGTTGTTGATTTTATTTTTATTGAACATGCATTGAACACTGATGAACTATGGTGACTGCACCGATTGGTGCTTGAGGGTGCTTGTATTGGTGCGTTTTGGGTGCTTTAATGGTGTGTCGATGCAGAGCAGACTGTCTCCCCCCCAGAAAGAACAATCACAGGTCCTGGGTTAGTTTTGTAAATAAAAATAGCGTCATTGTAAATAATGCTCCCCATCATCAGTGTGTAGTTTGAAGACCATTCCGCAATTCGGTTAACTGTGGGCGTAAGTCTGTTAGGCAGGGTGCAATGGAGCAGCGGGACACATTTATTTATGTTTTAAAACTGTCGCACTCAGGGTCAGGTTAAAAGTAGAGGGAACTACACCTACGTGTCACACTAAATAAAAGTTGTAGGCCCGGGACGTGCCTAAGAGGAGGAGGGTGCAGTGTTGCGGATATGAGGACTGTATATTTTTTTGATTGTGTGCTTTGTTATTATTATTATTGTTTATTCTGCGCCCCCCTGCCTCCGGAGCTGTGTAAAGGTGAAAGGGCATCCCATAATTAGTCCACAAGCATACACGTCAGCCAATAATAGAATACCCCTGTTCGATAGTTATATCTTATTCTGTGTTTTAGAGTAAGGCTGTGTCTCCCATTAATTGAAGTACTCCATTGCACCAGTGAAAGAGAATAGATCCCCTTTCATTCCCATCCCCAAAATCTCCATTTCCTTTTTCATCCCCTCTCGTCATTGCCAAGCCTCGATTGCCAATTACCTCCCCTCCAAAACCACCATTGAACATGTGCTCGGGTCGGGGAAGAGGGGCGTGCCTGCCCGTCGTCATCAAGGGCGGAGCCAGAGGGTCACGTGACCAACCAGGGCCGAGGTGAGCACACCGATGGGCGTGTCCTGAAGGCCGGCGGCTTGATCGCTGGAGGCGCTATAAAGGCGCGCGCGCAAGAAGCGTTGTGGTGGTCAGTGGTTGCGTTGGTTGCGTTGAGTGGAGTCGGTGGTGAGGAGTGAGTGGACCAAGAAAGAGCAAGAGTGGTTGGACCAAGAAAGAGAAAGAGTGGTTGGATCAAGAGAGAAAGAGTGGTTGGATAGGGAGACGTGCAAGAGTGTTGTTGAGTTGAGGGTTTGGACCAGACGAGTCAGACAAGTCCTGGGAAAGCAGCGGCGGCCACAGCAGCAACAACACCCAACAGCCACTTGGGGCCTGGACGGCGGTTTTGAGCAAGGCCGTGAAGGAACGGCGGCTGCTAAACGCGCCAATCGTGCTGCAGGACCCCCTTGGACCTTCCTCTCCCTCCAGCCATCCACCTCCTGCCTTTCCACCCTTCTTGTGTACGTGAGTTTGTTTTGTTTGTTCTGTCCCTTGGTTAATTAAGTCTGTATAAGCTAGTATTTGCACTGTGTCACTTGCGTCTTATGTGTTGTAAATAAATGTGACTGCTTCCTTTTTGCTTGTGTGTATAATAAATCCAATTACTCTTCTGTCCGTCTTCTCGTTTTATTCCTTTTCCTCTTTGCATTTCGTCGTTTTAGAGTTTTCCAGATTGGGCAGCTGCGGTGCGATACGGCCAAAGTTCTGGGTGAATCGGGTGAGTCGGGGAACAACTGTTCGGTCGCGGAGCCTTCGCTCGGCAAACAACATCCTAAACCGCGATCAGTAACAATATATATAAAATATAAAATCATGATATAGCAAAAAACATCTTGATTGAGATATAGGGCCTCTGACCATTGTTGAGAGGGCAGCAGCAGAATCCCCAGACTGATAGTTTGAAAATGGCAAAACAAGATTCCAGGAGCAATGATGTGTTCCATGATTTAGCTTAAATGATTTATGAGTAATCTTACTGGTTTGTATATTATAGGATACGTTTTCGCACTCATCTGGTGGACAGGAGTGATGTACACTAACTTCCAGGCAGACAAGAGATTGCGGACAGGTATATGGCCATTCTCTGTTTGTAAGATATTGTCGCGTCCCCAGGGTTAAGAATCTGGGTGACGGATGACTGAAATGAGCTTTAACTCCAAGGCGTACTTTGAACCTTGGCGGGATTGTCTTTGGCGCACGCGGGAAAGGCCCGAAGCCTTATCTGATCGGACGGCCGACACTGGGTTAATCCAAACCCACAAACGCAATTACGGGACAAGCAAAACCCACAATACAAGAATGAGATGCAAAAATAAAAGATTTAATGAAAATAAATGCAAGAGACAAAAATGAAAGGCGAGGTAAAAACTATAATTCCTAATTGAAACGTCTCCACTCAGACTCGTATGCAAACAAGGGGAAAGAATAAATAAATAACATAGGGGCAATAGCCCTGGTGCTCACCTGGTAGAATAAACGGTATACTACACCGACAAAAGGTATTTTAAACCAATTTCAATGGTTGCTAGAAGACAAGGCAGCATGTAGAATCATACGAACATAATCATAAGACTTTAAACAAACAAACAAAAAATACCTATTTTGGGGGGCAACCCCCCTGTCCTCCCCCAACCCCGTATACCTTCTAAGACCCCAATTTTTCTAATGCCTTCAACAAACATTGATACATCATGGGTGATTAAGGTTGTGGTGAAGTTTCATCGAAATTGCGTGTGTAGTTTCTGAGAAGAAAGCAAATGCCTATTTTGGGGGGAAACCCCCCCTCGGCCCCCAAAGGGGCAGATTTTTTTGAATGCCGTGAACATACTTGGGTACATCACGGGTGGTGAAGGTTTTGGTCAAGTTTCATCGAAATTGTTTGTGTAGTTTCTGAGAAGAAAGCAAATACCTATTTTGGGGGGGTGAACAATGCTGTGAACAAACTTTAGTCACAACACAACAAATATCATTTGTGCCAAGTTTGGTCACAATCCCTTCAGCAGTTTTGCAGAAGTTGCAAGTGTTCACGGACGGACTCTGACTGACGGACTGATTGACTGACGACGCGCCATCGCATAAGCTCCCCTGAACTTCATTCCAGGTGAGCCAACAAATGATGTTCCTGCCGGCTGGCACTTAACTCTTTTTTTTTTCTTTTCTTTTTTTTTGTATACAAGATCGAGGCTCGTGTCAGAGCTAACATTAATCACAAAAAAAAAAACTGACACATAAAACATGATAAAGGGAGCGTGAGACAAGATGGGGAGAGAGAGGGAAGCACACAAGTACAACAGTGAAGAACAGGGACATCCAGAGATCTGTAGGACAGAGATGGCTTGGGGGGAGGAGGCATTGGAAGGGGGTGAGGGGGGGGGGGGAGATGGATAAAACACATGGACACTGCTAGGACTTCCAGGAAAGAAGTTGGTATTTCAAAAAAGTGGATCTGGGGTGAATTAACAGGGGTAGAAAAGATCAAGGTTTTGGATGGGGGAAGATAAGAGATGGTGGTGAACAGCTGTTTTAAAGACCTGGAGGGAGGAGTGGGATTGAATAGAGTGAGGGAGTTTGTTCCAGAGGCGTGAAGGTGAGCAGAGAGTCTTGACTTTGGCAGTTTAACCAGAAGATGGTTACTGACAGATCTTGTGCGACCTGTAGGAATATTTGGGGGACAGAGCACAGACAGAGCTGGGGGAGCAAGGCCGGAGAGGAGTCGGTAGAAGACAGAAAGATCACCAACCTGCCTGCGGTGAGTGAGTGAAAGGCCCTCGGAGTTAGCTTCATCGTAAGAGATTCCAATGATTCTGAAAGCTTTGGTTTCAACAGCGTGAAGCCGAGCTAGGTGTGGGGAAGGAGCACCAGCCCAGAGGGCATGTTTGAAAGACATGTTCCACTTGTTTGACCAGTGTGTGATTTGTCGAGGTCTCCAGAGAGTGAGGAGACTGCTGCCTGCCGATCTGAGGGATGAGGTATGGAGCGGCAGAGAGTGGATTCATCAGCAAAGAGAAAGAGAGGATTTTCCAGAATCGGAGAGATCATTGATGAAGACCAGAAAAAGCACAGGGCCCAGAACACTGCCTTGAGGAACTCCAGCCTGAACTGGAAGGGGGAGATAAGAGAATTACATTCAGGGCCCCACGTTGACTGTGACCAGAGAGGAAGTCCGTAAGCCATGCGTGGAGGTTTCCATGGATACCATGAGGAGTTTGGTGAGCAGGTCGGGGTGCCAGACCGTATCGAAGGCACATGATATGTCAAGGGAGGCGGCTCTTATTTCCTGTTTGGTGTTGAGCACCTCCATCCATTGTTGAGACAGCAGAAGCAGCATGTACTAAAAATATGAATGAATCTGATTGGTCGATTATTGAGGTCACCAGAGGTCAAACTATGACGTCAGGAGGGGGGTGCCCAAAATTCACGACCTTGAGAACTAATGACCCGGTTTGGAAAAGTTATAATTCAGATAAAAACGTTTTATTAATCATTTTAAGAAGGGCACATATCAGCAAAGTTTAAAAAAAAAGAATTCCAGTAAAATCTTACAAATTGACCCTTTGGTGGCTGTTTGAAATTTCGACAAAAATTCCCAAACATGCAAAAAATGGCATCCATAACACGGAAAACAAAAGTTCATATCCAGTTTTTAAAAAGTGGTTAAAATAATATGTAATGTTTTAGACTAGAGAAAAAATGAATTATAAAGGCTTTAAGCCATATATTAGACCTGGCTGATGGATTATAAGGTCAATTATATTACTCGGTGCAGCTAGAAATTTGATGACTTGTTCTTGTTGAAATATAAAGTTTTGAGTCAAAAATAGCAATTTCCTAAACTTCTTTTTTTTTTTCTTCTTTTTTTTGTATACAGAATCGAGGCTCGTGAAAGAGCTAACATTTATTTCAGAAACAAATCACACAGACAAACAAAATATATAAAAGGAGGGAGCGGTAGACAAGATGGGGAGAGAAGGGGAAGCACACAAACACAACATTTGAGAGCAGGGAGAGGTGTGGGAGGGAGAGGGTTTGGGAGGAGGAGGCGTGGGAAGGGGGGGTGGGAGAAGTATAAAACACAAGGACACCAAGGACTTCCAGGACAAAAGTTGGTATTTCAAAAAAGTGGATTTGGGGTGAAATTAGCGGGGGAAGAAAAGATCAAAGTTTTGGATGGGGGAAGATAAGAGATGGTGGTGAACAGCTGATTTAAAGATCTGGAGGGAGGAGTGGGATTGAAGAGGGCGAGGGAGTTTGTTCCAGAGGCGGGAGAAAAGAGGAATGAAGGAAGTGAAGGTGGGGGACAGAGCCCAGAGAGAGCTGGGGGGGTGGGGGGGGGGCAAGGCCGGAGAGGAGTCGGTAGAAGACGGAAAGACCACCAACCTGCCTGCGGTGAGTGAGTGAGAGGCCCTTGGAGTTAGCTTCATCGTGGGAGATTCTTTTCAGGCAAACCAAGTTTTTTTTAGTACAACAACAGGATTTATTTTTTATTGGAATTGAAATGTATCAGGCACTGGTAATCCCCATTGAGTTTACTGATTTGGGAATCCCCCCAACAGAAGTTACATGAACAAAATGGAATGAGCCCTGTATACTGATCGATCATCCTACATTTTCTCACATTTCCTGTATCAGAGAAAGAATATATCAGCTTCAGGAGAGGATATTGTACGCTAATTGTTGAAATGGTACCTATAATGGGCTACACAAAATGAAGTAGTATAAATCCACTAGTGGGGTCACCCGTGGGAATCCCACGGGCATGGACGTGTGTGACATTTCGACATATTGAGTTATATAGTGCAGCAGATAATCAGAACAATTGTGCAAATTATGACTAAAGCATGAAATTTTTACCAGTGTTAGTACATACCATAAGCTTCATTTTAAGATCGGGAGGTAAGTCAGATTTGACCTCTGAGGATAGTGAGAGGTCAATGACCTCAATTACATTGAAATTGTCATTTTTTCACGATTCTGGTGCAGTTTGTCTGTTTTGGGAATCATTAAAAAGGTATGTTGCCATGTGTTGGTCCCTTTATCTTCTGGAGAGCCTTTATACATAATCACAGGATGCAACCATGACTGAACAAGTGCTTTAAATGAGGTCAGTGACCTCAGAAAACAAATTTATTGAAAAACACATTTAGGTTATTGTGGTGTCCAGAACAGCTTGCATGAAATCGTGTTGTAAGATATAGACGCATAAATATAAAGGTGTCTGATTGCACCTAACAGTCTCCCGAACATGCACATAATGCAGTGCACTTGAGTGCAGCCTTGGTGCACTTGCAGCGGCCGGTACATCCCTTCTTGCAGCCGCAGTGGATCAGTTCGTGGCAAGATTTTGATGCCTCTGGCAGTGTCGTCCAAAGAGGCTGCCACCCAGAGGCCTCCTTTGTCCAGCCCCAGTCAGATGGGATTGGTAACTCTGGATTCAGGACCAGAGTTTGGTTCCAGCAGTTGCCCTGGAGAGATGCACGCTTGATGTGCTGCTGGAGTGCTGCCTGCGTTGGGGGAATGTTTTCTAGAGCCCTAAACTTGTGTGCGAAGAGCTGTTTCCTAGCATCGTTCACTTCCATGGTGTCACTGGTGCGGTCATACATCAGCACAACGAAGCGCTCCAGCAGTGACATTGACTCCTCACTGACATCACTTGGCATGCGTAAGAGTTCTTCAAAGGCATCAGTCACCTGTGGGAACACTTTCCAAATCTCCCAGGCAGTCTTCTTCCCTCTGCCAGCGAAATAAGACACAGTGTCGCACCCTGTGAGGGCATGGAAGATGGGGAGAGTAGCACATTGTCTTGGGTTCATGGCGGCAGCCAGTTGGTGAACAGCTTATCATTGCCACCGAGTGTGCGCTGTCTCGGAACAAAGGCAACAGTGCATTGATCGTGGCAGGTGGGATCACTGCTTACTGGACATCGGCATGGTAGGCAGACCATGACACCCATTCATCTATGGATTGCTTCTCTAGAGCTGTCTTCACTGTCCTCAGCCACCCATACTCTTCTTCCACGGCAGCTTTAGCAGCCAGGAGGTCGGGAGGCCTTGCAGGACGTTGTACATCTGGTGCAGTGAAGTGCTTCGTCTTCATGGCAGCAGGTGGCACACTTGTGTACACTGATGGCAGAGGTGCTACCGACTTGGCGGAAGAGATGTCTTGCCCAATCACCACTACACCACGGTCGAGTCCGCCATTCGTGTGTGATGGATGTTGCATTAGGGAGATACCTGTGCCATGAAAAGAATCCTTGGCTGTCGCAGAGCTGGGGTTAACCACAGTTTACATTCATTGGCATCAATATTTGATATGTTGAGGTAATTGACCTCTCCCTGTCCTCAGAGGTCAATGCTAGACATCTGTAAATAACTATCAACACTGTGTGGAATATGTAGACACTTTTATTGGAACACAAATGCATGGTTTGTACATCATAAACATGTTTACCATTAACGAATGAAGCCAAACATCAATATTTTGCTATTTTCAGGTCATTGACCTCTCACGGTCCTCAGAGGTCAAATCTGCCTTACCTCCCGATCTTAAAATGAAGCTTATGGCATGTACTAACACTGGTAGAAATTTCATGCTTTAGTCATAATTTGCACAATTCTTATGATATGAGAGATTATCAGCTGTACTAATATGCTGCACATTCATTTTTACAAAATGGTTACTGGCAATTCATCAGATCCAGAAGTAGTGTAATGAACACAATTTATTTATTTCACATAATATGTGACCCCTCACTCCTCTCTACCTGACACTCTCCTCTCTCCACCCTCACGCCTCTCCAATTCCACTCCTCCTCACACTCCTCTCCAATACCTCCTCACACTCCTCTCCAATACCTCCTCACACTCCTCTCCAATACCTCCTCACACTCCTCTCCAATCCATCCTCACACTCCTCTCCAATCCCTCCTCACACTCCTCTCCAATCCCTCCTCACACTCCTCTCCAATTCCTCCTCACACTCCTCTCCAATCCCTCCGCACACTCCTCTCCAATCCCTCCTCACACTCCTCTCCAATCCCTCCTCACACTCCTCTCCAATCCCTCCTCACACTCCTCTCCAATCCCTCCTCACACTCCTCTCCAATCCCTCCTCACACTCCTCTCCAATCCCTCCTCACACTCCTCTACAATCCCTCCTCACACCCCTCTCCAATACCTCCTCACACTCCTCTCCAATACCTCCTCACACTCCTCTCCAATACCTCCTCACACTCTCAACAAATCCTCTCCAAGAAGTTCTGTCACTCAAGCTTTTCGGTCTTACAATCTGCCATGATCTTTCCTGGGAAAACCACATTTCTATGCTGGCCTCCAAAGCCAGTCGCCGACTGGGCATCCTTCGTCGTGCGAAGTCCTTCCTTGGCACACCTGAGCTCCTCACCACATAAAAGGCTTTCATCCGCAGCTCTATGGAATACTGCTTTCCCCTCTGGGCTGGTGCTCCTGCCTCACACCTAGCTCGGCTTCACGCTGTTGAAACCAAAGCTTTCAGAATCATTGGAATCTCTTGCGATGAAGCTAACTCCGAGGGCCTTTCACTCACTCACCGCAGGCAGGTTGGTGGTCTTTCTGTCTTCCACCGACTCCTCTCCGGCCTAACCCCCCCCCCCCCCCCAGCCCTGTCTGTGTTCTGTCGCCCAAATACTCCTACAGGTCGCACAAGATCTACCTGCAACCCTCTTCTGGTTAAACTGCCAAAATCATGACTCTCTGCTCACCTTCACTCTTTCATTCCCCTTTTCTCCTGCCTCTGGAGCAAACTCCCTCACTCTCTTCAATCCCACTCCTCCCTCCAAGTCTTTAAAACAGCTGTTCACCACCATCTCTTATCTTCCCCCAACCAAAACCTCGATCTTTTCTACCCCCGTTAAATCACCCCAGATCCACTTTTTTGAAATTCCAACTTCTTTCCTGGAAGTCATCGCAGTGTCCATGTGGTTTTTACCTCTCCCACCCCCACCCCACTTCCCATGCCTCCTCCCCCCAAGCCCTCTTCCTCCCACAGATCTCCAGATGTCCCTTCTCTCAAATGTTGTACTTGTGTGCTTCCCCCTCTCCCCATCTTGTCTCCCTCTCCCTTTATATGTCTTATGTGTCCGTTTTTTTTTTTTTGTCATTAATATTAGCTTTTACACGAGCCTCGATCTTGTATACAAAAAAAATTTAAAAAATGGCTGATGAGGTGAGAAGCCAGGTATGACTTGCTTGTTGTTCTGATGAAATGAGGTCACTAGATGTGCTCTGCCTGGCCATGAGGCATAAAAGGGTTCGAAATTAAGGTGAGCAGAATCGTTGGAGAGAGGAGAAAGTTTGCCTGCTGAAAAAGGCCTTGACCTTTGTATTTAGCCTCAGGTGTTTGTTGTTGAACCTAAAATGAAGGTTTTGCCATGGCTGAGTAGTTTAACTGGAAGGCTGAAATATTTCAACAGAGTGCGATGTCTTTGTGTGTTTGGTGGTGATTGTGTTATATGGATCCACAGGCGGCAGAGCAGTCCATCTGCAGACACGTTTCCTGGTAGTAACAAAGCTCGAGCTTGAGAGCTCCAGCAACAAGGTCCGGTCCTTTTGATTTCCGCTCCTTTTGATTTCCGCTCCTTTTGAAGTTCTGGACGCCACGTCTGTATATCCTACCCCCCCCCCCCCACCCCCCCTGCCACTATAGTCCATGAAAGTGGTCTCAATCTTCACCTTCCTGCTGACTCCATGGTTATGTGGTATTTTTGTTTATTTATTTATATACAAGATCTAAGGCTCTTAATGGAGTTGTTCGGGTTTCATATCACAAAGGCTGACATCACATGTCACAAATTGCAAATCCCCGACGCTTCCTACCGAAAGCAAAGTTGAAAGATGGTAAAAGGTTTCACCATGTATGACCCAAAATTTAGAGTTAAGTTTATTTTGCCCGTTTTTACCCCTGTGGCCCACGCCCTGGGGCATGAACCGAGGGTCAAATCTAAAAAAATCGTTACATATTTCATGTGTCCCCCAATGCTGATTGCATATGCAAAGTTTTATTTAAAAATGTTTGAAAATGTTCCCATAATTGCATTTTTGGTTTTCAACCTTTTGATTCTGCCCCAGGTGTTGGAGCCAGAAATGATGCCACCGTAACCCCCAGAAATACTGCTCTTGTACATTTTTGCCACGTAGTGATCATGACGACGAAGTTTGGTGAATTTCTGCACAACCGTTTCGGATGAGGTGACGGACGGACAGACGGAGCCAATCGCAATAGCCCCCGTTTTTTTTTTTTCAAACATCGTGGGGATAATAATACAAGTTTGGATTGAGTTATAGATGTTTTTTTCTGTTGTGCCCATTGTTATTTAACTATTTAATTTTCATATATCTGGCATTGCAACATGAGACTCTTGTTTTCCTGGTAACTGATTAATTGAATATCTTAATTGCTCGGCATGGCGGGCCACTTAACGGACCCACGTCCAGATGTTTCTTCCTTGGGGCGTAATTTCGTTATCCTCTTCTTCTTGTGGACAGTGTAGCTTTCCAAGCGCCATAATGTCGCAGATATGTGAAATATTCACTATTTGGGGGTTGTTGTGGCTTTGGTGATAAAACCATGGATTTAGCATGCAGGTAGGTTATGGACAGATATCCCTGGTTTACCCAGGTTTAGAATAGGTACACCGTAACCCTGCATGTCGTAAGAGGCGACTAAAAGGGTTGGCGTCAGGAAGGGCATCCGGCCATAAAACATTGCCTCAAAAAGGGAACCAGGACAATTACAACTACATATGGGCAGGGTACAGCCCGAAGTGGAGATCGGTTTCTGAGGTTTGGGACATGGAATGTAGGGACAATGACAGGGAGATCAGGAGAAGTGGTGGAAGTATTGGTCAGAAGAAGAGTGGACATATGTTGTGTGCAGGAGACGAGATGGAAAGGAAGTGATGTGAGAATGGTGAAGGGTAGGCAGGGACAAAAATACAAGTTTGTGTGGCAAGGGTGCCCGGAGGGCGTGAATGGTGTTGGTGTCCTGTTTTCTGAGGAGTTTGTAGACAGTGTGGTGAGTGTGACTAGAGTGAGTGATAGGTTGATGATGGTGAAAATGAAGATTGGAAAGCTCTTGGTGAACGTCATCTCGGGATATGCTCCACAGGTTGGTCAGAGCGATAAAGAGAAGGACAATTTCTGTCCATAACCTACAACAACAAACAACACAACAGGCATTTTAAGGCCATTTTCCCTGCTAGAGCGGGGGTTAGCCTTTCGGTCCCCATGACAATCTTCTCCATTTTGCTCTATTTTCTGCATCTCCCCTTGTTAACCCCCTTGCCCGCATTTCTTCTTCGACCATCTTTAGCCAAGTCTTTCTCGGTCTTCCCCGTCCTCTACTTCCTTCCACATTCATTTCCATCACTCTTCTCAACCAGTCATTTTCATCCTTCCTCAACACATGACCAAACCATCTCAACATATTTCTCTTCACAGCATCAATCACAGGCTCTATTCCCATCGTCTTTCGCAATTCATCATTTGTCTTCCTCTCTCTCAACGATACTCCACACATCCACCAAACCATTCGCATTTCCACCCTTTCCAGCCTTCGTTGCTGCTCTACGTTCATTACCCATGTCTCGCTCCCATAAATCATAACACTTCTCACACATGCAGCATACACCCTTCCCTTCAGCTTCAACGACGCTCCCCTCCTCGTCAGCACGCCACTCAGTTCCCGAAACTTCTTCCATGCACATCTCACTCTAGCAACCGTTGCCGAGTCTGATCCACCTTCTCCATTCAGCATGTCTTCTCGGTAACAAAATGTTTTCACACCTTCCAGCTTCACGCCGTCTCTACGATCAAACTCAACATTTCCTCCATCTGCAGCTCCCTCTGTGCACACCTTACACTTGAATGAATCAATGATCTTTCCTGGGAAAACCACATTTCAAATCTGACCTCCAAAGCCAGTCGCCGACTGGGCATCCTCCGTCGTGCGAAGTCTTTCCTTGGCACACCTGAGCTCCTCACCACATACAAGGCTTTCATCCGCAGCTCTATGGAATACTGCTCTCCCCTCTGGTCTGGTGCTCCTGCCTCACACCTAGCCCGTCTTCACGCTGTTGAAACCAAAGCGTTCAGAATCATTGGAAACTCCCGCTATGAAGCTAACTCCAAGGGCCTTTCACTCACTCACCGCAGGCAGGTTGGTGGTCTTTCCGTCTTCTACCGACTCCTCTCTGGCCTTGCCCCCCCAGCCCTCTCTGGGCTCTGTCCCCCAAATATTCCTACAGGTCGCACAAGATCTGCCTGCAACCCTCTTATGGTTAAACTGCCAAAATCAAGACTTTCTGCTCACCTTCACTCCTTCATTCCTCTTTTCTCCCGCCTCTGGAACAAACTCCCTCACTCTCTTCAATCCCACTCCACCCTCCAGGTCTTTAAAACAGCTGTTCACCACCATCTCTTATCCTCCCCCATCCAAAACCTTGATCTTTTCTACCCCCGCTAATTTCGGTCCCCTTGTGTTTTATACCTCTCCCCCCCCCCCCCCCCCCTCCCCTTCCCACGCCTCCTGCCCCCAAGCCCTCTCCCTCCCACACTTCTCCCTGCTCTCAAATGTTGTGGTTGTGTGCTTCCCCTTCTCTCCCCATCTTGTCTTCCGCTCCCTCTTTTTGTATATTTAGTTTGTCTGGTTGATTTGTTTGTGAAATAAATGTTAGCTCTTTCACGAGCCTCGATTCAGTATACAAAAAAGCTGCCACACTGGTTAATGACCCTCTCAAACCACTACATTTTTGATGAGCCCACTCAGCGCACATTGTACATTGAATGGAATTCACTCCGACACCCTTCCTGCACACACACAGCACACGGCCACTTCCCAGTTCTTTCCACCTCACCACATGCTTTACCACTTGCCATCACCTTCGTTTTTCCGATATTCACCTTCAGACCTTTTTCTCCATACATTCCTTCCACTTGTTCATCTTCTCCTTCAGTCCATCCATACTTTCTGCAATCAACACCAGATCATCTGCATACAACAACTCCCACGGTAAACCCTCCTTTACGTTCCGAGGCAGCGCCTCCATCACAGCTACAAATAGTGGTGGTCTTCATACCGTCCCTTGATGCACTCCCACCTTCACCTCAAACTCACCACTGTTCCCGTCCTTCGTCCTTACAGCTGTGCGCGCTCTCTCGTACATTGCCATCACTACTCTGATCAACCATTCCTCCACTTCTAACTTCCTCAATGCCCATGTCACTACTTCACATGGAACCCTATCGAATGCTTTCTCCAGATCAACAAACCCAAGAAACAACTTCTTCCTCTTCTCCCTGTACTTCTCCTGCAACTGCCTTACAATAAAAAGCGCGTCTGTCGTTCCTCTTCCTGGCATAAATCCAAACTGCATTTCGTCGATCTTCACTTTCTTCCTTATCCTCCTCTCCAACACCCTTTCCAATACCTTCATTCCATGCTCCAATAACTTTATCGTTCGATCCGAGCCACCGTCCAGAGGGTCACCTTTCCCCTTGTATAGAGGGACGAGGGTACTCAGTTCCCAAGCCACTGGAATGCGGCCTTCTTTCACCACCAGATTACAGATCTTTGTCATTCTCTTCACACCCCAACTTCCTGCTGCCTTCAACATATCTCCCACAACTCCCGTCGGCCCTCCCGCTTTTCTACTCTTCATTGCTTTTATCGCTTCCTCAACTTCCTTCTCGATTATCTTCTCTGCTGGTCCTAAAACTGGGTTACTCTCTATGTTGCCATCCCATTCATTCTCTGCATTCAACAGTATTTCCATATATCTCCCATCTTCCTTTAATTCCATCTGGGTCCACAACGATTTGTCCCACTTCATCCTTCAAGCAACTCACCCCCATCACATCACACCTCTCTTTCGCTATCTGCTTTGCAATCTTGAATACCGCTCTCTGACTCTCTTCCAAATCCAAGCGTTCTCCGAACATTTTCCTACATGCCTCCTGCGCCTTTGCTACCTCTTTCTTTGCAGCCTTCTTGGCTGCCTTATAACTTTCATGCTCTGCCTTTTCTGTCCCTGTACCCTTCGCCTTCTGCCACTCCTTGAACTTTTTCCTCTTCTCGTCAATCTTCTTTCCAACTTCATCATCCCACCACCATGTTTCCGAGTGCCTCGGTGGTCCTTTTGTTAATCCACAGAAACCTCGCAGATCAAGGGCAACATTTAAGCGGATAGTGGAAAATGGCTTCCATCTTGGAAAATGGCTTCCATTTCCACCCCAGGAAGAATCTGCGATGCCCCTATTGGTAAAAAAAAAAAAACATCTTTAATAAGACATTCTAGCCGTTTGCCAAATTTGATGCTTTTATCACCAAACCCACAATTTATTCACATACTTGCTGCGCTTTACCCCAATCGGTGGGCTCCGCAATGGCAACATGACTATATCAAATGTCCCAACGGAAACATAAACTCTCATGAAATTGATTTTCTTTCACTCTCAACAGTTTTTGTATCCTTCTTTCAGTATGCAGTTTCTTTCTTTTTTTTAACACCCAACCCACGACAGCAGTTTTTTGCATCAATATACGTGTGTGTGTGTGTGTGTGTGTGTGTGTGTGTGTGTGTGTGTGTGTGTGTGAGACAGACACAGAGAGAGAGAGAGAGAGACAGAGAGAGAGACAGACACACACAGAGAGAGAGACAGACACACAGAGAGAGAGAGACAGACACACAGAGAGAGAGAGACAGACACACAGAGAGAGAGACAGACACACAGAGAGAGAGACAGACACACAGAGAGAGAGAGAGACAGACACACAGAGAGAGAGACAGACACACACAGAGAGAGACAGACACACAGAGAGAGAGAGAGAGAGACAGAGAGAGACAGAGACAGATTGATTTGTCGGGAGAGACATGGAGGGAGACTGAAAATTTAAACACACCAGATCGGCATATTTACACCCGACTTGCTTTCTCCCTAAATTCTATCTAAACTATTGAAAACTTTTTGAAAGTTGCAATTGGTAAGAAATAGGCCGTGCTAAATGAGGAACGAGCATGCAGCGAGTTGCTGCGTTGGCATCATTCCAGCCCAATGGTTCCTCCGCATAAGCCAATGCAACATTGTTACGCACACAGCTTTCCCCGCTGTGTGAGGGCAGATGAAACACAAATCGTTATCATTGTTGGTGTTTTGCTGCCACGCAGGTGTAAAATAGGAGTTCACGTCGGGATTTGTTCTCATTTAAATCGAGTAAAAAAAACAATTCTTTTTTGGTTTCTGTCGAGGAGATCATTTGGTCGTATGGATTGATCCGCATCCTTCAGCCAAGCGCAGGTTAGCCTAACATTTTTCTCCACAAATATCTGCAATAAAGAGAACATCGACCCGGCAATGGAGAACCGATGGGCTTTGACCGCCCGAAAGCGTTCTGCTCAGGCAGTATATTTCTGGGAGCTACAGTAAGTGCCCTTTGCGTGCACGAACGTGTTTACTGGATGCTAAAGCAGGCTGTGATTGACCTCGGATGAGCCAATCGTGATACATTTTCCTCACTTTGCTCTCTTTCCTCAAAACACAGGTTGTACTCATGCAGGTGGGACCACATCCGTGGAAACCTCCAGGGGGTGGATGGGAGGTCCTGGGATCTCTTTTGCGGACCTAATAAGAGCTCATCAGGTTTCTTTCACTACCAGAATCCAAATTCTTGTGACATTTTCTGACAATATCTATATTTTAAAACAGGAGTGTCTGTCTGTCCGTCCGTCCGTCCCGAAACTACTTCTTCGTTTTTGGGGCTAGCCCCGCCAAACCTTCTGCGGAAAGTTTTGAGGTCCTAGTCTAGTCAAATTTCTGGGAAACGTGAATTCATGAGGCATTTTTGAGTAAAAGCAAGCAAACCACTTTTTCTGGGGTAGTTTGTCGTGCTGAATACGAATCTGTTGTTTGCCAAGCCCAAAAATGCGTAATTAGGTCACTAATCAAGGTCAAAGGTCAATGAGTGCAAAATTCGAAATTTTTGAAAAAATGTTTTATTTTACATCACCTATCTGTACATTTCAATTATTTTACAGTATTTTGTCTGGTACGGTTACTACAGCTTTTCACAATTATGAAAGTAAAGGGAATTGTGAAGGGAAAAAATCAGATTTTTGTGAATATATCCGTAATGAAGCAACTTTTCGTTTTTTGACATACTGTTTGAATTCACTTGAATTGTTGCCTTAAATACCATCAGTGAAGTGGTTTACCTGAGTCCTATATAATAGCAAGATTGTTTTCTACACTAAATGTCAATATTTGACTAATTAGCCACTTAATTAAGGCTAACGGTCACAAGGCGCAAAGTGCACTTACATGGCACAAGGCGCAAAATGCACTTCATGGCAAACATGTTTGGAGTGCAGGCAGTTGATCATTATCACATGTATTCTTAATTAATCCTGAATCAATTGCAGTCTGTCAGACTGATTGGCTGGAAGGAGGAGCCATCCAGGGGAATGCCAATTAGCTTAACTGTGTAAGCTCTGACCCCCCCCCCCCTACTTTGGCCTGTTTCGACATGGTGTTTCACTGGCATTGCACTTGCAGGCCTCAGTGCAGAACTGTTTCCCCCACTTCCGACAAGAGCAACTATCAGAACTGCAACCTTTCTTGCAACCACACTGAGTAAGTTCTCGGCATCCCTTTGGAATTGACGGTAAAGTTGTAAGAACCGGTGACAACTTGTCATCAACGAGTTTCCATCCACAATCAGTCGGCGGTGGCAGATCTGTCATTGGATTACTGGCCTCTCTCCAAATGAAACTTTGGTAGTTTGCACGCTCTATGTGGAACTTTGCTGCATCACTAGATGGAGGTAGGGTCTCCGTTGCATGGCATTTGTTGAACAGTTTAATGCGGGCTTGATTACAGTTCTCAGATGGTTCCTTGTAGATATGGCAAATGAACTTTTCAGCATCTTCTGTGACCTTCTTTGATGGTGTCGGAAACTGCTGTTGTTGGATCTTTTCAACTGCTGTTGGTATATCCAACGTTGACGTATTGGATGGTTTGATGTCTCCAAGACCGCTTTCAGCAGATGGCCCCCTCTGCCAGGCAGCTAACTGAGTAGCGTGAAATGTATTTTTGCCATCTAGGGTAGAGTCATTGATGTCAATATTGTCGCCAGAAAAATGCACAAATCGTCCCGAAACCAGGTTGCTGGTAACAACTGCCCCAGTTTCTTGATCAAGCGCTTTCAGAGTGTTTTCAGCCATGGCAGTGTCATACCTAAGAACCCGGTTATAGCTGATTATGTGCCCAGCATTATGGAATAGCTCAACTAATTTCTTTGATCGAGTTGACTGGTGCAGCGTCATACCCATTCCAACGTGTTTAGGCGGTGCCTTCTTGTCTCCACATACACCATAGACCATGTCTTGTCCAATGCTAAGGACCCTTGTCTTCTTCACCCAACCAGTTTCAGACATCTCACTTTCGTCAAACTCAGCATCGACACTACTTTGGCCTCCAAGCAAGATATTCACAAACATGAGTACAGATGGTGGTACACTTGCCAACTCTGCTTTTTCGCTTACATCGCAACCTTCGAATGCAGGATGTGACATGATATCACTGCGGAGTTGCAGAGCAACGTGCACTAAAGACAGAAAATGATCATCCTGTTGTCTAAATATGGGAATATAGTCTGCACTGTTCTGACCGCACACCATTTCTGAAAGAGGTATGTGACTGAAATGTCGTGGAAGAAGCAAAGTTTGTTTCTCTGAAGGCGCCAAATTTCTTAGCACAAGAAATTCATAAATGTCCCCAATGCAATTCGACAAAGTTTCTTTAAAAGTCTCCAGTCTACTAAGATACGATGTAGGAATTGTGCCGTCGCACTCACTGGCTAACTCTTTGTACCTCTCGAACACTGCAGATAGTTCAAATACATGCCCTTTCTCAGCAGAGTGACGCAGCTCTTGACACAACCATGATATCGCCATGTCTGCTGATTTGCTTTCAGTTTCCGCCCTTTTGACATCCCTAAAGAATTTACTAAGACAGTTAACATGGTAACATGCCTCAGCTGAGATTAAATCATTCTCATTTGCAGTACGGACTAAGATGTTATGTACAAATTTAGCTTTTTCCGTAATTTCATTACTCATTTTGAAGGTTGTGACACGACTTGTCTTCTGCTTCTTGTCAAAGTTCTGGCAGAACATACACAATGTCCAGTTCATCTTAGTAGTACTACTGCGTAAAAACGGACATGCTTCAGCCGAAACACTCTTTCTTTCAGGATCTTTTTCGTTTTTCGATTGTTCCTTGGCTAGCTTAGCATTTATTTTCCCCTTGTGTGTGTATGCAGAGTAACATAGCTTATGCCATTTAAGTTTGGGGAGACTTTCTGGAGGCTCTGCAAAGAGAGTCGAAAGCCTGTCCACGGCTGATCGAAATTCATAGTGTCTAAGTTTGCATCGGAGCTCGGTCGCCTCTCTGATGGCAGCAATACCCTGGTTTGTCTGGTTGAAAATCGTATCTTTGACCTGGCTAGTTCCCTGACAAATGATACAAAGTTCAAACGACACATCCTCACGCTGTCGCTTGAGGCTGGCAATAGGTTCCATGGTTGGCCTGAGGGGAGAAACAGAAACCAAACTAAGCACCAGGCACGCATGTTCTGACCATGAAAACTACAACGTTGTATGATATACTGCAACAGCCCTTAAATGATCGAATAAGCGCAGGCAGTGTTGGCCCGGGTTTTAATCTTATTCTCAAAGACACAAAGTAAAGCTTCTTCAAGACAAAACATCTAACCGATATCACTAATTCATTAGTGGTAGATGCATTAGGCACTCATCGTCAATGCCCATGCCCTGCCTGTCTTTTTACTACTGTTAGGTAAATGTACATGTATGTAGGCCTGCCTATGATGTGAGATGTCAAGCATACATTACACATTTGTATGTACATGTATCTCACCAAAGAAGAATGCATTCCTTTACTTTCATTTGATTTTATATTTCATTTTTTAACAATCTTAAAAAGACCCTTACCTGTACTCCTGAAATGTTTAATGCCTGATGCCTAGGGTATGAACTAGATGGCTTATGCTAGGCTATTAGATTCATTCTTCATCATTAAGGGTCTATTGAAGAACACCCTGCTCTGTCTGAATGGAAATGATTTGACAAACATGGCAAATGCATTGGGGTCAGAAAGATGAAGCCACTTTCACTGTTGAGTGAAAGGGATGGTTTCAAGTGCAAGTAACTGTTACGTCATTGCAAGACTTTCGCACTCATTGACCTTTGACCTATGTTGTTTACCGGTGACATTTAGATTCTGTCTTTATAAAATCTATCTCTAGACCATCAATAGGAGCATAAAAACTCTGCCCCATTGTGCATTTAGAGGTTAAACTGCAAGCAAATTACGCAAAAACTAATTGTCGCCCCTTACAGAGATAAAGGCAAATGAGCATAGATGTGTCCTCACGTTTTCCTTTAAAAATAAGATTTTGAAAAGCTTTAGCAACCTTACTAGACAAAATATTGTAAAATCTATCTATAATTCCAGTAATCTCTGTGTGTGTGTGTGTGTATATGTGTGTGTGTCTGTGTGTCTGTGTGTCTGTGTGTCTGTGACCGCTGTTTCTCGACAACCACGGGTCCGATATACTTGAAACTTGCCAGGTATATTGCTGGGGACCTGAGGATGTGCCTTTTCAAGGTTTCATATTAATCGGAGAAGTAGTTACCGAGCTATGGCGATTTCTTTACCAAACTCCGCAAGCCGTTCGCTTTGGACCAAACCATTTCATGTAAATAGAGGGGGGGGATTGTCACCGTACTCGCAAGCCGTTCGCTTTGGCTTTGCGAATGGACCAAACCATTTCATGTAAATAGAGGGGGGGATTGTCACCGTACTCGCAAGCCGTTCGCTTTGGCTTTGCGAATGGACCAAACCATTTCATGTAAATAGAGGGGGGGGATATAATTTTAGATATATATATAGTACGGGCATGCCCTAGTAATTGAAATGTACAGATAGGGGATGTAAAATAAAGCATTTTTTCAAAAAAATTGAATTTTGCACTCATTGACCTTTGACCTTGATTAGTGACCTAATTACGCATTTTTGGGCTTGGCAAACAACAGATTCATATTCAGCATGAAAAACTACCCCAGAAAAAGTGGTTTGTTTGCTTTTACTCAAAAATGCCTCAATCATTCTATAAAGGCACATTTTCAGATTTTTTGACTAGGCTATCCCAGCTGATGTTGTAAGGTAGGAGGTTTCATAAGTTCCTCAATAAAGTTATGATTTTGAAATTGACTCGATACGGACCGAGCCCTCCCGAATCCAGAAATGAACAGATGACGACAACGGTCTTGTTTGATAATATCTCAATAAAATCGTCATTTGAGACAGTATTCTGTTACAGTATTCATGTATGATTGGAATGATGCTGTTTGGAATGAAAATAGAGATATTGAGTTTAAAATATGAATGAGAAATGACATGAGGGTTTCTACTTTCTAAGCGTGACATTCGCGGATTCGCCATATGCAGATTCGCCATTGACTGGGTGTAGAACCATTCAGACATGTACATTTTTTTTGCCCAAGTCCTTCACGAACCTCCTGTCAATGCCTGATGTTAGACTAAAGGTGGCACAGGAATGTGGAATTTATTGGTTTTTAGAAGTTGCGGAAGGCGAGAAGACGAGGCCATTTCGTAGGGTTCAAAGCTTGTTTGTTCAAACAGGAATCTCCAGCACACTCTAAACTCGAACGGAAGTGGTAAAGCTTTTTATAAAGCCAAAACCCTCTTCGGAGGGCGTGGCTCCCACAACCGCTTGTGCGTCACGTCCAACAAACCAAAAGCCCGTGCACGTGGATTAGACCAAACATAAGGTAACCGTCACATGCGGATAAGTTAACCGCGACATGCGAATAAGGTAACCCTACATGCGCCCCCCCATAATTCACTCCACGGGCGTGTACGTAGTTCACAGGCGCGCTCGGCAGTGCCGAGAAGGCTCGAGCAGTGCCCGGCCTCGGTACACGTGAAAAAACGCAGCCGTGGGGTTGAGCCGACGGAGAGGCTGGTCAAGTCCTCGGGGGAGGCTGCCGAGGTTCCTCGTGGGCCTCCCGAGGTTGCAGTTCGCGGGTGCAGTGCCGAGAAAGCTCGAGCAGTGCTCAGCTCATGCGAAAAACGGCTGAGCCAACCGAGGGGCTGGTCAAGGCCTCGGGGGAGGCTGCCGAGGTTCCTCGCGGGCCTCCCGAGGATGCAGAGTCGGAGAAGTAGTGGCGCGAGTTGCAGCTTTCTACACGCGAGCTGTAGTTGTAGAGTGTAGTTGCGTGAAGGTGCCGAGCAGCCGTGCGCGCGAAGGTAACGAAGCAGCCGTGCCGCCAACGTCAGTGCGCGCGCAAGAGATGAGCAGCAGTGCCACCCACACCTCGTAACTGCGTCCCTTCGGAGGGTCCTGGAGCAGGCTCGCCCCTCCGGTCGTAGAGGAGGAGCCGAGCGCGGTGCGCGAACCACATGGCCGCTCGTCGTTGCCAACTCCGGCAGTTCGATCGAAACTGCCGTGTTCGTTTGCAGCCCCCGAATCCGTCCGGGGGCAGCCGGGGTCACCAGTTTAGAAGTTGCGGAAGGCGAGAAGACGAGGCCATTTCGTAGGGTTCAAAGCTTGTTTATTCAAACAGGAATCTCCAGCACACTCTAAACTCGAACGGAAGTGGTAAAGCTTTTTATAAAGCCAAAACCCTCTTCGGAGGGCATGGCTCCCACAACCGCGCGTGCGTCACGTCCAACAAACCAAAAGCCCATGCATGTGGATTAGACCAAACATAAGGTAACCGTCACATGCGGATAAGTTAACCGCGACATGCGAATAAGGTAACCCTACAGGTTCATCGTTTCCCAATCGCCGTTTCTGCATTGTTTGTTTGCTTTTGGCTTCCCACTCGTGCATAGCATAGCACATGTACCTCGCTAGTGGCATGATAAAGCAAAATTCGTTTATCCGAAAATTATTTTGCACTTGTTGACGACGGCATTCATTAGGATGAACCACCTTTAGAGGCAATTTTTCCCCATAGAGCCAGGGGTTGGCCTTTCCTGGGCACCGTGGTCCCCTTTTTGAAGCAATGTTTTATGGCCGGATGCCCTTCCTGCCGCCAACCCTGTTTGTCGCCTTTTGCGACACACAGGGAATTACCAGTGAACTGGTACTCGATTTGCCGACCTCAGAAGGATTACAGGTTGAGTCAACCCCCCCTGGCATTAATTCAGCGATCGACCAGGATTCGAACCCAGGATCCTAGGATCCCAAGCTGGCACCCTAACCGCTAAGCCAACACCAGGCTCGGCATTCACTAGGATCTTCTTCCAATTTTCGGAGATCAAAACGCACCAATTTCATTGTTAGCTGGGGCTAACGATGTTAGCAAAACGCAAACATTGTTAGCCCCAGGCTTAGCAAACGTACGTTAGCAAAACGCACCAACATGTGTTGAAGTGAGAACGAGGTTCTAAATACATTTAGAAAAGAGGAAAATAAGGTGAAGGATATATAGGTGAATAGACAAAGATGGAGTTGGTTGGGTGGAGGGATATTGAATCCAACGTTGAATATTGGCATATTCGGTCCAATGTTTAGTTTTGCTATCTTAGACCAAGTAAGCCGAAGCCCCCATCAATATCACCTGAAGCCTCAGAGAGGAATTAGACTGCTGAAGTAGTTATTTTATTCCGATGTGTATTTGTTTAGATGTTTGCCCAAAAAAGGTTAAGGGTCTGTACGCAATGCCTAAAGTAAGATAAATGTACCACTGCATCATTCAACCTCCCCAAAGAGCAAATAATACTGAAGAGCAAAAGCAATTTGATGAGCAAAACCTTGGGAAATTAATAACTGCAAAAGCTGACACCCAAGGTAATTCGGCAGAACCATTCACAATGAGCTGCATCCTGGGGCAAGGCCCAACCCCCTTTCCCGTCCCCCACCCCCAGACACCACGCGACTGCTGTTTATAAAGTGTAATAAAGCCATTAATTCTAATGCAGTTGCGAGTGGTATTTGGAGAGATTATTTCTTAAACTACAAGCACCGAAATTTACATTGTAATAAAAGTTTCACCTCAATTTGTAACGTTTTCTGCACGCTCCGCTTTGTGTGTCAATCTGGATAGCTAACCCCGAGGCTTCATTTTCTAAATAATGCAGTACCTTGTTTGCTCTGTTGAGCAAACACTCCGCCACCGAAGGTGGATTGAGGTTATTATTTCACCTTTATTTGTCTTGTCTGTCACTTGCAAAATCGAAGATTTTTCAAGTATATTGGTTGGTCTTGTGCGTTATTCTCTGTCTGTCTCTTTGTTTGTCTGTCAATCGCCTACAGGTCACAATTTTCACAAAAGATTTTAAACTTTTTAAACCGATCTTCACAAAACTTCACCCGATGGTAGAGTTGGTCATAAGGAAGAAAGCTATTGATTTTGAGGTCAAAGGTCATCTTGAAGTCAAATTTCTAAAATTGGCATTTTTCATCCGATTGACTTAAAGTTGAACAGCATTTGCATATTAAGTTAATAAACTGGGAAACCAACTATTTTTCAGGTCAAAAGGTCAAAGGTCAATTTAAGGTCAAACTTCTAAAATCGTCAATTTTCATCCAACTGATGTAAAAATTAAACGGCATTTGCATAGTGCCTCACTGAATTTGGAAACCAACTATTTATTTAAGGTCAAAACGTCAAATTTTAACTCGAGGTCAAACTTCTAAAATGATCAATTTTCATCTGAAAAATTGTCAATTTTCATCCTATAGACTTGAAAATTCATGAGCTATTGCATAATGCATTACTGAATTGCAAACCCAACTATTTTTGCATTCAAAAGGTCAGTTCAAAAGGTCAGCTCAAGGTCAAACTTCTAAAATCATCAATTTTCATCTGAAACATTGTCAATGTTCATCCTATTAACTTGAAAATAGTGCATGCAATTGCATAGTGCATCACTGAATCGTGAATGCAACTAATTTGAGGTCAAAAGGTCAAAGGTCAATTCAAGGTCAAACTTCTAAAGTCATCAATTTTCATCTGAAAAATAATCAATTTCCATCTGATTTAACCAAGCTTTGATCAAGATCTCAATTTAAATCTCAACGACATGTACAATTTTTTTTTTTTTTTTTTTTTTTTGTATACAAGATCGAGGCTCGTGAAAGAGCGAACATTAATCACACAGAAAGACAAACAGACACACAAAACAAATAACATCGGGAGCGGTAGACAAGATGGGAAGAGAGGGGGAAGGACACAAACACAACATTTGAGAGCAGGGACCGAGAGACATGGAGACATCGAGAGAACTGTGGAAGGGAGAGGGCTTTGGGGGGGAGGCATGGGAAGGGGGGGGGGGGGGTGGGAGAGGTATAAAACATATGGACACTGCCAAGACTTCCAGGAAAGAAGTTGGAATTTCAAACAAAGTGGATCTGGGGTGAATTAGTGGGGGTAGAAAAGATCAAGGTTTTGGATGGGGGAAGATAAGAGATGGTGGTGAACAGCTGTTTTGAAGACCTGGAGGGAGGAGTGTGATTGAAGTGAGTGTGGGAGTTTGTTCCAGAGGCGGGAGAAAAGAGGAATGAAAGAGTGAAGGTGAGCAGAGAGCCGAGATTTCGGAAGTTTAACCATCAGAGGGTGGCTGGCAGATCTTGTGCGACCTGTAGGAATATTTGGGGGACAGAGCACAGAGAGAGCTGGGGGAGCAAGGCCGGAGAGGAGTCGGTAGAAGACAGAAAGACCACCTACCTGCCTGCGGTGAGTGAGTGAAAGGCCCTCAGAGATAGCTTCATCGCGGGAGATTCCAATGATTCTGAAAGCTTTGGATTCAACAGCGTGAAGCCGAGCCAGGTGTGAGGCAGGAGCACCAGCCCATAGGGGAGAACAGTATTCCATTGAGCTGCGGATGAAAGCCTTGTATGTGGTGAGGAGCTCAGGTGTGCCTAGGAAGGACTTCGCACGACGGAGGATGCCCAGTCGGCGACTGGCTTTGGAGGCCAGCTTGGAAATGTGGTTTTCCCAAGAAAGATCATGGCAGATGGTGAGACCCAAAAGCTTGAGCGACAGAACTTCTTGGAGAGGATTGTTGAGAAAGTAGATGGGAGGGTTGTCCAGTCGATCTTTTCGGAGAGACATAGTAAGAGTGTGGATTGAAAGACATGTTCCACATGTTTGACCAGTCTGTGATTTTGTCCAGGTCTTCAGAGAGTGAGGAGGCTGCAGACTGCCGATCTGAGCAAAGAGGAATGGAGCGGCAGAGAGTGGAGTCATCAGCAAAGAGATACAGAGGATTTTCCAGAGAGTCGGAGAGATCATTGATAAAGACCAGAAAAAGCACAGGGCCCAGCACACTGCCTTGGGGAACTCCAGCCTGAACGGGAAGGGGAGATGAGAGAAATCCATTCAGGGCCACACGTTGACTACGACCAGAGAGGAAGTCCGCAAGCCATGCATGGAGATTTCCATGGATACCATAGGAGGAGAGTTTGGTGAGCAGAGCTGGGTGCCAGACCGTATCGAAGGCACGTGATATGTCAAGGGAGACAGCTCTGATTTCCTGTTTGGCATTGAGGACCTCCATCCATTGTTGAGACAGCAGAAGCAGCATGTCCAGAGTAGAGTGACCTGGTCTGAAACCAAATTGATGATCAGAGATCAAGCCATTGGAGAAGAGGAAAGATTTCATATCCGAAGCAATGATGGATTCCATGACTTTGCTGATAATTGGGAGCAGGCTGATTGGTCTGTAGTTGCAAGGATCTGTTTTTGCACCTTTTTTGTGTAAAGCGGTAATGTTTGCTGATTTCCAGGATGCTGGCAGATGACCTTGAGCAAAAGATAGGGTGAAAAGAACAGAGAGAGGGTGAGATAGAGCGGCAGAGCACGATTTTAGGACCCGTGGGCTGATGCCATCTGGTCCAGTTGCAGAATCAGAGTCGAGGTTTGACAAAAACTCCTCCACCTTGTCAGGAGAGAAGGTCACAGAGTCCAGGAGCAGTTTGGTTCGACTGGGAAAGGTGGGAACAGAGAGAGATGGGTTTGGGACTAAGGATTTTGAGGCAAACACAGAGTTGAGGCATTCGGCTTTGTCACGTGCGATGTCAACTGTGTGGCCATTTGAGGTAAGGGAGGCGATGGAGGGGGAACAAACACCAGAAACGGATTTGACCAGACGCCACCAGGATTTGGAGGAAGGAGACAGATTTGAGAGTTCATTCTTGAGTGAGGAGAGATAGTGCTTCCTGGCACTCCTGAGGGTAGACACACACTTGTTCCGAGCTTGGTGGAAGGAACTGAGATTTCCTTCAGTTGGATTAGCCTTCCAAGAGGCAAAGGCAAGTTGTTTCAGGGCAACTGCCTCACCACAAGATTCAGTGTACCATGGACGGGAGGAAGGGTAAGACAACTGAAGGCGAGATGGGATAAATCTGTGCATGAGAGAGATCAGTTTGCTTTGGAAGAATTCCCAGGAAGAATTGATGTCAGAGGCAGTGGAGATGGGAGACCAATCCAGACGATTGATGGCTGCTTGAAGACCGTCCCAGTCGGCCTGAGTGAAATGCCAGACTCGTCGACGCTGAGGAGGCTCTCTGAGAATGGCCAGAGAGATGTCCACTTTGACAAGCACATGATCAGAAGAACCGATTGGAGCAGAAGAAGAGCAGCAGACATTAGCAGGGAAGTTTGTCATAACCAAGTCTAGAAGAGAAGATACTCCATTGGCTGAGATCCGGGTCGGGAAATTGACAGATTGTGTCAATCCCAGTGAGTCACAGAAGTCCTTTGCTGAGGTGCCATGACTGGTGAGAGAGGAACCCACACCCAACCAGGTGGCATGATGACAATTGAAGTCACCACATATGAGGAAGAGAGAGTTGGGATGAGTGGATAGAAGTTGGTCCATGTTGTCAGACAGTGAAATGTAGATGGAGTCATCACTGTTTGGGGGACGGTACAGAACACATATGAACAAAAGATGGGAGCGGATAGGAAGCCGTAGCCAGAGGTACTCCTGGGGGTGAGGAGGAGAGAGGGCAGTGCAAGGAGAGTGAGGAAGAGAGTTTTTGATAAAGATAGCCACCCCACCACCAGGCCGAGGCTCAGGTCTATCATACCGGAGGAGGGAGTAACCAGGAAGAGATATTAAGGAATCAGAGACATCTTGAAGGAGGAAAGTCTCTGTTAAGCAGATCAAGTCTGGATTGTCAGAAGCAACCTGTATGGAGAGATCAGTCAGGTTTGAGCGAAGGCCCCGGATGTTTGAGGTCCATACCGTTAATGAAGAGAGAGGGGGAGCATCGGGTACAGGACAGGGGAGGGGAGGAGTAGGGTAAGATGAAGGATGAGAGGGGGAGGTAGGGAGAGCAGTTGTTAGTGTGTCAGCGATTGCAGAAGAGTTCCAAGAAAGGGAAGGATGAGGAGGATGAAAGGTTTGAAGGTGAAGGGATGAGGCACAGAGAGGGGTTGTTTGAGGGGGGGCAGAGGAAAGAAGAAGGTTGGAGGGGGTGGAGGTATGAGATAGAAGGGAGACGAAGTGGGGAGGAGGCAGCTTTGAGGAGGAGGGGGGAGGAGGGAGAATTGGAGAGGAATGGTATGGGGGGAGATTTGAATGGGAGGGGTTGGGGGGGAGTTTTGAAGGGGAGGAGTGAGGGGGGAGTTTAGGAGGGGAAGGGCAAGGGGGGAGTTCAGGAGTGGAGGGGTAAGGGGGGAGTTTAAGAGTGGCGGGGCAAGGGGGGAGTTTAGGAGTGTAGGTGCAAGGGGAGGGATTTGGATGGGAGGGGCAAGAGGGGAGTTTAGAAAGTGGATGATTAATGAAAGACGAACATTGAAAACAAATTGGGTTTGTTGTGATTTTCAAGTTAGCAATCCGGTTCAGAATGATGGAGGAGGGATGGAATGAATGTGAATTTAGACCATGTAGTGAGGGAGACGTATAAGATATTGAATTTATTTTTTTTGAGGTGGAATGAGTTGGAGAGGAAATTGAGAAAAGCCTTTTAAATAGGAAGAAAAACAGCGTGTTGTAAAATACCACTGAGTAAAACACTGAAGGGGAAAGGTTATACATATTTAAATAATATTTAAACAGAACCGTGAACAATCTTATGTGCACAAAAATACCAACGGGGGGAGAGCCGAGAGGGACCACCACGAGTCACGTGAAGGGCAAACGGTGGATGGCAAGGAGTTAATGGGGGCGGGGCGAACAGCACACCTGGACAGAAAATACAGGATGAGTCAACAGTACACGTGGAGAAAGGAAAATAAATGTTTTTGGTTTTTTTTTTTTTTTTTGGTTTTTGGGGGTGGGGGGTGGGGGAGGTGGGGATTTAGAACGTTAGACAGAGTATTATGTTCGGGGTAGAAGGGAAAAAAACTAAGAGCCAAGCAAAACACGATTGAGATAACAGACACCGACGGGGGTACAACTACAAGGCCGCACACGAGGAGCAGAACACGATTAAATAATTACAAGTTACAGGAAATTCAAACCAAAAGTAACTATAATCAAAACAATAACGCATGGACGATAAAATAACGAGTTGAAATTTGACAATCTATCTGGGGAAATGGGGGAGAAACACGTGGTCGAAGAACGAACGACCGAACGAATAAGAATGAATAAACGAATGAGAACAGAGAAGGAAATGTTTTTTTTTTGGATTTTTTTGAGTTGTGATTTACACAAGGAAGAGGGCTATGGGGTGAAAAGATTGGGAAAACAGAGAACGAAAGTTATTGGATCACAAAAACACGGACCGCTGAGAGAAAAACAAAGCCTCAAGGTTGTACAGTGTTCACTGTACAACTACAAGGCCTCAAAACACGACCCGAATTAACACGATTTTCAATACAGGTATGAAAGATTTGCACCGAAAATCTTCGTCGGGAGACAATATATACACCATAAAATAAATAGTTATAGCGAAAATACAAATGGGAACAATTACTTAACTTCGATTTCGATGGATAGCATGGAGAGCTGAGAATAAACGAACCCTCGCCAGCAAGACCGGAAACGGAAGTCATCTGTTTCTGTCATCTGTTTGTATGTCAATGAATTTGATGTATCCATGGCAACTTATGTTTGGGGTGGGAGGTTGGATTTGGCAAGTATTGTGCTCTGCATGACGTCTTTGTTTGTCTGTCAATCGCCTAAACGTCACAATTCTAAACCAATCGTCATGAACTTTACCTCGTTGGAGAGGTAGTCACAACTGAGAAGCCCATTGATTTTGAGGTCAAAGGTCATCTTGTGAGCAAATTTCTAAAATCACAATTTTTCATCTGATTGACTTGAATGTTAAATGGGATTTGCATATTGGGTCACTGAATTGGGAAACCAACTATTATTGAGGTCAAAAGGTCAACGATCAATTCAAGATCAAATTTCTAAAATCATCAATTTCCATCTGAAAAAGAATCAATTTTCGTCTCCCATTTACTTGAAAATGAAACAGCAATTTAATAGTGCCTCACTGAATTTGGAAATCAGCTATTTTTGAGGTCAAAAGGTCAAAGGTCAACTCAAGGTCAAACTTATAAAATCATCAAATTTCATCTGAAAAATCATCAATTTTCATCTGATTACCTGAGCTTTGATTAAGATCATCAATTTTAATCTTGATGAAATGGCCAAGCTTATGGCAACTTTCTTCTTGTGGCAGGAGGGGAGAGGGGGTCTGTTTGTATGTCAATTCTGTCTGTTTGTATGTCAATCGCCTATGGTCACAATTTTAAACCGATCTTCACAAACTTCATCAAACAGTAGAGTTGGCCATAAGGAAGAAGCCTCTTGATTTTGAGGTCAAAAGGTTACCATAGGCCAAAGGTCAACAACTTTGCCAAATTTCTAAAATCCTCTATTGTCTGTTTGCTTTTGGCCTCCCACCCGTGCATAGCACGGGTATCTCACCAGTGTATAATAATGTAAAGATTAACTGATTAAATTTTGGGGGTCATGAGGTCAGAGGTCATGTCAGGTAAAAATGTGAGAACTTGTGAATAGCTGAGGGGATTTAAATGAAAACTTGGTACAGGTATGTATAATGATGTAATAATCTGGGAGGAGGCATATCAGTCGACGTTGTGACGTCGACGAGTGCCGTTCTAGTTTTTGTTTGATTCAATATGGCTGCCAAACCAAGTGAGCGATGACATCATAAATTTATATTCTCTCATATAATTGTTCCATAGATCACGCTCAAAAAATTTCAAACTGATCAGACTAAGCATTGTCCCTGTCGAATTATGACTTCATAAGTCACCAATGACGTCGTCGTTAACCGCACTTGTTCCCCATGTGGAATGCTTTACAATGAGCCACGTTTCAATTTTTCTATGGAGCGGCTTTGGAGATAGAGGTGCAACGTTTTTCCGTTTTTCCAAGGTGGTGCCTGAACCACGTGACCCACGAGGTCATGATAAAATATTCTACAGAAGGAGAGAGGCGCTCCTATGGTGAAAATTCCCTGTTAATCGGACCAACGGTTGCCAAGAAAATGAATTAAAAAAACTAATGAGGTACCCATGCTACGCACGGGTGGGAGGCCGGAAGCAAACAGACAATACAGAAACAGCGAATGCTAAAGTATGAAACCAATAAATTCAACATTCCTGTAGCACCTTCAGTCACACGTCAGACATGGACAGCAAGTTCGTGAAGGACTCCCATGAAAAACGTATTGAAACATCGATCGTGGGTCCGTGGCGAATCTGCATATGGCGATCTGCGAATTTCACGTTTAGAAAGTAGAAACCATCATGGCATGTCGTCATTCACTTGAACTCGATATCTCTTTTTTTCATTTCAAACAGCATAACTGCAATCACAAATTAATCACAAAATAAACTTTTAACAACATTGTTAATGTTTCCTTCATTGTAAAAACTACCAACTCAACAGTTAAACGGATTTTGAGCCGATAGGTGTTACGGCCTTGGCAAGATTGCTGGAGACAGCGATCTGTTAGTGTATACACCGCTCAAATAGCTATGTGGAATTCTCTCATGTAGAGATTAAACTCACGTCGTTTGAACTTTGGCCGAGGTCATTATTTACTTTTAATGATGTTTATATACGAATCAAAAAGAAGATACTTGGTTTTGGATCATCCTTTCCGCATATCTCGTGGGATTGTGAGTTGGAGAGACGACCGTGATGGCGGGGAGGGGGGCGGGGGGGTTGGCATTCTCTCAAGCAGGGATTCAACCCATGTCCTGATAAAAGGTCTTTGTCCGAGGTCACCGAGTCCGATCGGTGCAGCCGTTTGTGTGGTACCCGGGAAAATAACGTTATGCGAGAGTCCAAACCGGAAAATGCTGGAGGCCAAAGCTGAAATTGGAAAAACAATAAAGCCTATTTTACTCCTGGGGGTCCGAGGATTACCTCACAAAATATCGTTGCGATCGGTTCAGCCGTTTTTGTGGTACCTGCGAACGGACGGACGGACGGACGGACAGACGGACATTTGGTGAATTATAGTAAGTTATTTTACAAGTAAGTTAATTTTGTAAATTATTTTACAAAATGGAAAATCATTCCAAACAGTAAGTGTACTGTTTTAGGGACCTCATAAAGGACACAAACAACAGTCACGAAAACCCATGTATCATGTTAAATTAGGTAGTGTAAAGGGCGTTGGGTACATCAATGTTGGTAAACTTTCAAAAAATATTTGTCCCACAACCCTTAAAACCTTTATTTTATTTCAAATGAATTATGTACTCGGATGCTGCAGAACAAAAGTCACCTTGTAGGTTCTTGCAAAACCCTCCAATTTGCAGTATTTGGGCAAAATATTTGGCCATCTCGACCAATCAAATGTGCCGCTTGTGCTCTCAGCGTTGTGGAATATCGACATTCAGACAAAATCGCGGCTCGTAGGAAAAAATAGATTGTGCTCGGAAACAAAGCAAGTGTTTAAAAGACCCTTCCCATGTCCTTTTTCTCAATGTGTCCTTTGAACTCTCTAGTCGTTGGTGTTGTTCCGATGACCTGGAGTATTTCACTTTTTTGCACTTACTACACATTTTGCACTTACTTTATCTACACGTTGTATTTGGATTTATTGAAAGGGTTGACTGTTTCTCTGCTTTAAAGCCTACTTACCCGCTTTTGCTGCGATGGAGGGTTAATGCCCGGATTCTTATCTTCTCCTTCCTTCTCATGACAGTTCGCGAACTTCGATCAACATTCTGTTGATTTCATCCATTGTTCGACCTGTCCTCCGACGCAGATCGACACCAACTTCACCAGCAAGACTACTTCTTAATTCCACATTGGGTCTCCTGCGACCACCAACCCGAGGAATACTTAAGAACTACTTAATCCTTGCAAATATATCACACACTGGCATGGTTGCTGACGTCACCGTACAGATTACTGTGCTCCACCATGTATAGCACCAGGTTGAGGGATATGTACCATGCGCACAGCATCTCTCTGCCACCTTCCTTGGTTTGAGCCTAACTCGATGCAATTATTAAACGGACAATACTTCCTATTCCAAATAACATCATTGACTGAAACGTTTGATCTGGTGTTTGTGCTTCCCATCTTAATTCCGACTCCCAATCTTCCGTCCCCAACATGAATTTTGATGAACCCACATGCAGGAGACATGTTGGAAGCTCCGGTCGGTTGGACCTAGGGCTGACAACTCCATTTGATCATTTCAGGTTTGACCAGATTACGCACAAATGTGTGCATGGACTTCAACACTGTATTATCTTTTCCATGTGGACTCTCGAGACCACGACTGTCTATTATACTTCAGTTCAGCAATTGTGCATGGCAACATGACATGGCAACCAAATGCATGAGACAGCACTAGTCCGGCCTGCATTTTAGGGGACATTAGGGTGGCTAAATAGGGTTTTTTGGCTAACCCTAACTCCTCTGCTAGCATTCATTTGTGCATGTTAAAAAGATCTCACTCTACCTTCCCATTGCCTGCGGGCACCTGACCAAATGTCATATTTTGACCACCTGATTCCCCAGCCAAAGTATGTTGTTTTGTTTTTTTGTTGTTGTTTTTTTGGATACAGAATCGAGGCCCGTGAAAGAGCTAACATTTATCACACAAACAAATCAAACAGACAAACAAAATAGATAAAAAGAGGGAGCGGTAGACAAGATGGGGAGAGAAGGGGAAGCACACAAACACAACATTTGAGAACAGGGACATCAGGAGATGTGAGGGAGGGAGAGGGCTTGGGGGGAGGAGACGTGGGAAGGGGGGGGGGGCGTGGGAGAAGTATAAAACACAAGGACACCAAGGACTTCCAGGAAAGAAGTTGGTATTTCAAAAAAGTGGATTTGGGGTGAAATTAGCGGGGGTAGAAAAGATCAAGGTTTTGGATGGGGGAAGATAAGAGATGGTGGTGAACAGCGGTTTTAAAGACCTGGAGGGAGGAGTGGGATTGAAGAGAGTGAGGGAGTTTGTTCCAGAGGCAGGAGAAAAGAGGCATGAAGGTGAGCAGAGAGTCTTGATTGTGGCAGTTTAACCATAAGAGGGTTGCAGGCAGATCTTGTGCGACCTGTAGGAATATTTGGGGGACAGAGCCCAGAGAGAGCTGGGGGGGGGGGGGCAAGGCCGGAGAGGAGTCGGTAGAAGATGGAAAGACCACCAACCTGCCTGCGGTGAGTGAGTGAAAGGCCCTTGGAGTTAGCTTCATCGCGGGAGAGTCCAATGATTCTGAACGCTTTGGTTTCAACAGCGTGAAGACGAGCTAGGTGTGAGGCAGGAGCACCAGCCCAGCGGGGAGAGCAGTATTCCATTGAGCTGCGGATGAAAGTTGTGTATGTGGTGAGGAGCTCAGGTGTGCCAAGGAAGGACTTCACACGACGGAGGATGCCCAGTCGGCGACTGGTTTTAGAGGCCAGATTTGAAATGTGGTTTTCCCAGGAAAGATCATGGCAGATAGTGAGACCCAAAAGCTTGAGTGACAGAACTTCTTGGAGAGGATTATTCAGAAAGTGGATGGGAGGGTTGTCCAGTCGGTCTTTTCGGAGAGACATTGTAAGAGTGTGAGATTTGTCAGGATTGAAAGACATGTTCCATTTGTTTGCCCAGTCTGTGATTTTGTCCAGGTCTGCAGAGAGTGAGGAGGCTGCAGACTGCCGATCTGAGGGATGAGGAATGGAGCGACAGAGATAGAGAGGATTTTCAAGAGAGTCAGAGAGATCATTGATGAAGACCAGAAAAAGCACGGGGCCCAGAACACTGCCTTGGGGAACTCCAGCCTGAACAGGAAGAGGAGATGAGAGAAACCCATTCAGGGCCACACATTGACTACGACTAGAGAGGAAGTCCGCCAGCCATGCATGGAGATTTCCATGGATACCAAAGGTGGAGAGTTTGGTGAGCAGAGCGGGGTGCCAGACCATATCGAAGGCACGTGATATGTCAAGGGAGACAGCTCTAATTTCCTGCTTGGTATTGAGGACCTCCATCCATTGTTGAGAAAGCAGAAGCATCATGTCCAGAGTAGAGTGACCAGGTCTGAAACCAAATTGATGATCGGAGATCAAGCCATTGGAGAAGAGGAAAGATTTCATATCCGAAGCAATGATGGATTCCATGACTTTGCTGATAATTGGGAGAAGGCTGATTGGTCTGTAGTTGCTAGGATCTGTTTTTGCACATTTTTTGTGCAAAGCGGTGATGTTGGCTGATTTCCAAGCAGATGGCAGATGACCTTGAGCAAAAGAGAGGGTGAAGAGAACAGAGAGAGTGAGTCGAAGAACAGGATTTTAGGACCCCTGGGCTGATGCCGTCAGGTCCAGTTGCAGAATCAGAGTCGAGGGTTGACAGAAACTTTTCCACCTTGTCAGGAGGAAAGGACACAGAGTCGAAGAGCAGCTGGGTATGACTGGGTACGGTGGGTACAGAGAGGGATGGGTTTGGGACACAAGATTTAGAGGCAAACACAGAGTTGACGCATTCAGCTTTTTCACGTGCGGAGTCAGCCTTGAAGCCGTTTGTGGTGAGGGAGGGGATGGAGGGGGAACAAACACCAGAAACAGATTTGACCAGATGCCACCAGGATTTGGAAGAGGGAGACAGATAAGAGAGTTCGGTCTTGAGAACGGAGAGATATTGTTTCCTGGCTCTCCTGAGGGTGGACACACACTTGTTTCGGGCTTTGTGAAAGGAAATGAGATTTCCTTCCGTTGGATTTGCTTTCCAGGAGACGAAGGCAAGTTGTTTCTGGGCAACAGCCTCACCACAATATTCCATGTACCATGGACGGGAGGAATGGTATGACAACTGAAGACGAGATGGGATAAATCTGTGCATGAGAGAGAGCAATTTACTTTGGAAGAATTCCCAGGATGAGTTGATGTCAGAGGCGGTAGAGATGGGAGACCAGTCCAGATGATTGATGGCTGCTTGAAGACCGTGCCAGTTGGCCTGAGTGAAATGTTTTGGCTGAAGTAAATACTGTCAGGGCAAATCAACATGTGATCAGCAAGAGCGACAGGCAGCACCAATCTCTCGATTAGGGAATAGGGATAATGTAATGGAAACATTCTTGAAATATGAAAATGCCATGCGCACACTCGTTTAGGGGACAACCTTTGACCCCCAACCAACCCAATAGCCCTTTTGGAGGAGCTTACCCATCACATGACTTGCAGGTAGAAACGTGATGTGAATCGGATAAGGAGTAAATGCCTCGATCTTTCAACCTGTGACCATGAGGAGATCGACGGTAGAATCAAAATGTGTCACGATTCCTCCAAGCACCCTGACTTGTGCCGGTGCCGCACGGTTTTCAAGCAGAGGCAAAAGTGCCCGGACATGGAGCGAGAATTCCCAATGATGGTTGAGAATATCACCGAATTCGAGGTTCAGGTGCAGAGCCTCGAGCACCGCTCCACTTTGCTCCCGGTTTTCTCCCACTGAGGGATTCGGTTCTCACAAACGCTTAGACCGTGACAGTAGAGAGGGCATTTTTCTTTTGCCCACTTTGCCTTTTGCCACCTACGTAAAGCATTACGGGCAAATGGATTTTTTCATCGAGTATTTTCCGCTTCCATATATTGTTGGAGAATAGAGAATGTGGAGCGGTGTACGCTGTGTTGTCATGGGTCAAATTCTCAGGACAAGATATGTGTTAAGCGTAGCTGCAGCAAAATGGAGAGGATGGTAAACTAGCCAAGTGCGCTTGAACTCCCACGAGCTCTCTAAAGAAGATGTCACGAAGGTTTTTTTTCCTGCAGTCTGGACCGCATGACCCAAGGAGCTCAGCCCCCTGGGGTCATCTATAGTCTCAGTAGGCGAACCACGCTTCCCACTATCAGCCTCCAATGAGACACAAACAAACAAAAACCATGATCAGGAATGTTGGAGATCAACGTCAGAATTGGGCAATCGCGGAGCAATTTGTTTTCGCTGATGTGAATATATTGTGTCATCAGCAAAGTGTGTTCGCTTCGAACAGTTTCCCGATTTGCTCGACAGTCGGCAAATTTAAACAATTTGTCGTAGAAAGCATGGAGTTGCAGCGGTTACCGCTGGATGTACATAATCGCCTTGCACCGGCCAGAACACGGCCAGACGCGCCTCTCCCGGGCATGCCCGGACTCACTGTTCCCGGGCACGCCCGAACCTCCCGGGCACGCCCGGTCTCGTCTTTCCCGGGCATGCCCGCTCTCGCCTTTCCAGGGCTCGCCCAGAGCGTCCGGGCATGCCCGCTATCGCCTTTTCAGGGCTCGCCCAGAGCGTCCGGGCATGCCCGCTATCGCCTTTCCAGGGCTCGCCCAGAGCGTCCGGGCATGCCCGCTATCGCCTTTCCAGGGCTCGCCCAGAGCGTCCGGGCATGCCCGCTCTCGCCTTTCCAGGGCTCGCCCAGAGCGTCCGGGCATGCCCGCTATCGCCTTTCCAGGGCTCGCCCAGAGCGTCCGGGCATGCCCGCTATCGCCTTTCCAGGGCTCGCCCAGAGCGTCCGGGCATGCCCGCTATCGCCTTTCCAGTGCTCGCCCAGAGCGCCCGGGCACGCCCAGCCTCGACTTGCCAGGCCGCAGCCAAACACGCCCGGGCAGGTCCAGACTCGCCTTTCCAAGGCTCGCCCTTGATACCCGGGCATGCCCGGTATAGCTTTTGCCGGGCAAACTTCCCGACATAAATGTGTATATATATTGTTGCCCGAAAAACGGGCTTGTCAGAATACCTGAGCTGTTTTGTTTCAATAAAGCAACTCGGACGAATTCCGTCTTTGGTCGCGTCAATTCTTTCGACTCGCGTTGGAGCGCAGTTCCTTCATTGGTGACCTACCGACATGGATACGGCAGTGACGCTTAAACTGCCTACCTTCTGGGAGGCTCACGCGGCTGTTTGGTTCGCCCAGGCGGACTCCCAGTTCGCCCTGCGAGGCATCACCGCGGACGACACCCGCTTCCACCATGTTGTGGCGGCGCTCGGTTCCGCCACCGCGGCCCGCGCCTTGAGCCTCCTCCAGCACCCGCCGGCTGCTGACAAATACGACGCGCTGAAGACGCTCCTCCTCGGCGCTTTCGCCCTCTCACCGGCAGCACGCGCACGGCGCCTGCTTGACCTGCCCGAGCTCGGCGACACGCGCCCGTCCGAGCGCATGGACTATATGCTCTCGTTGCTCGGCGAGCACTCTCCGGCATTCCTGTTCCGGGAGCTGTTCCTCCGTCAGCTGCCTAACCCGGTACGCCTCGCCCTGGCTGGCACGTTGATCACGGATTCCCGCGCCCTCGCCAGGGAAGCCGATAAGATCTCCTCGGTGGGCCAGCACATCGGCGCGGTTACCTGGAGCCCGCCGCCGTCCGAGGCGATGCCCACGACGCCCGAGCGCCCTGCGCGGTTGGAGGCCGAACTGCCGGTGCAACTGGCGGCCGCCACGCCGCACCGCCCGCTTCCGACACGATGGCCGGGGCCTCCACCTGACCGGGCGTGGTGTTATTACCACGCCAGGTTCGGACACAAGGCTCGGACGTGCCGGCCCCCGTGCACTTTCGGCAGGTCGGGAAACGGCCGGGCCGGCGTTCATTCCCAGCCATGAGCGCCGGCCACTCGGGCAACTTGCTGTTTATTCGGGACAAAGCGTCTGGACGGCGTTTCCTGTGCGACACCGGCGCCCAACTGAGCGTCATACCTGCCTCCGAGCAGGACAGGCTGGACGCAGTTTGCGGCCCCTCTTTGGTCGCTGCTAATGGCTCGGCCATACGCACTTTCGGCCCACGCGTCGTCACCCTCTGCTTCGGCAGCCAGCGCTTTCAATGGACTTTTGTTACCGCCAGCGTCCCCGTGGCTTTGCTGGGCGCCGACTTCCTCTGCGCGCACGGGCTGCTGGTCGACGTCAAACGACGTCGCCTTGTCCACGCCGAGACCTTCAGCTCCCTGGCGTGCACAATGAGCAGCTCCGCGCCGACCGAACTGGCGTGCGCCCTCCCGGCAACAAACGAGTTCGCTCGCCTGCTCGTGGATTTTCCCGGCCCTCACGCGGCCGACGTTTTCGGCCGTCGCGGTGCGGCACGGGATCGAGCACCACATACCCACTACGGGCCCGCCGGTCTACGCCAGGGCCCGCCGCCTCGACCCAGCCAAGCTCGCCGTGGCAAAGGCCGAATTCGACGCGTTGGAGCACCTCGGCATTGTGCGGCGCTCCGATAGCGCGTGGGCCTCGCCACTGCACATCGTGCCAAAGCCGGGGGGTGGATGGCGCCCGTGTGGCGACTACCGCCGTCTCAATGACGCTACCACCCCCGACAGGTACCCGATCCCGCATATTCAGGACTTTTCCGCCCGTTTGGCGGGACGGGTCATCTTTTCGAAAATTGACCTGATACGGGGCTACCACCAGGTACCTGTCCGGGCGGCCGACGTCCCGAAGACGGCCGTCATCACGCCGTTCGGCCTGTTCGAATTTTTGCGGATGCCGTTTGGCCTCAAGAACGCGGCCCAGGCGTTCCAGCGCTTGATGGACGGCGTGCTGCGCGACCTGCCGTTTCTTTTCGTCTATCTGGACGACATCCTCGTCGCCAGCACGTCCCGCGCCGAGCACCTCCTCCACCTCCGAACACTGTTCTGTCGCCTCAGCGAGCACGGCTTAATTGTCAACCCAGTCAAATGCCACTTCGGCGCGACGACCATTGACTTTTTGGGCCACCGCATCACCAAGACCGGGGCCGTGCCGCTGCCGACCAAGGTCGAGGCCATCACCACGTTCCCGCGTCCCCGTTCCATCAAGGCCCTCCAAGAGTTCCTCGGTATGGTGAATTTTTATCACCGATTCGTGCCCCGCGCTGCTCAGCTCATGCGGCCCCTTTACGAGGCCCTCCGGGGCAAGCCGGCCAAGCATGACATTGTTTGGTCCGCGGCCATGGACGCGGCCTTCGCCAGTGCCAAACGGGCCCTCGCCGACGCAACGCTGCTGGCTCACCCGGTGCTCAACGCGCCCATCGCCCTCACTACGGACGCCTCCAACTACGCGGTGGGCGCCGTCCATGAGCAATGGGTGGACGGGGTTTGGCAGCCACTCGCTTTTTTCAGCCGGCAACTCCGGCCGAACGAGTTAAACTACAGCACGTTCGACCGCGAGCTGCTCGGGCTATTCCTGGCCGTTCGCCATTTCCGACACCTCCTGGAGGGCCGCCCGTTCACGGCTTTCGTCGACCAGAAGCCGTTGGTCTACGCAATGGCTAAGGTCACGGAGCCGTGGTCGGCCCGCCAGCAGCGCCACCTCTCCGCCGTGTCGGAGTTCACCACGGACATCCAGCACGTCGCCGGCAAAGACAACGCCGTGGCCGACTGCCTTTCGCGGGCCAGCGCGAACGCGGTCCACCTCGGCGTGGACTTCACACTCATGGCGGCCGACCAGACCACCGACGCCTCGGTGCAGGCACTCCGCGTGGCGGACACGGGCCTCCGCCTGGCCGACATCCCCTTCGCGGGCACCGTCCTGCTCTGCGACGTCTCCCAGGGCCAGCCTCGCCCCATCGTGCCCGTTTCCTGGCAGCGCCGCATCTTCGCCTCCATCCACGGCCTTTCTCACCCGGGCCGGAAAGCTTCTCAGAAGCTGGTGTCGGCGCGTTTCATCTGGCACGGCCTTCGACGAAACATCCGCGACTGGGCCAACGCCTGCACGGCCTGCCAGCGAGCCAAGGTCCACCGCCACACCCAGGCCCCGCTGGCACCTTTCGCCGTGCCTGAACGGCGTTTCGACCACGTCCACGTGGACCTGGTGGGTCCCCTGCCCCCCTCGCGGGGGTTCACCCACCTGCTCACCATGGTGGACAGGACCACCAGGTGGCCGGAGGCCGTGCCCCTCACCTCCACCACCACCGCCGACGTGGCGCAGGCGTTCATCGCCACCTGGGTCGCGCGCTTCGGCGCACCAGCGGACATCTCGTCCGACCGCGGCCCACAGTTCACGTCTGAGCTTTGGGGCGCGGTCGCCCGTTCGTTGGGGGTCACGCTGCGCCGCACCACAGCCTACCACCCCCAAGCCAATGGGTTGTGCGAGCGGTTTCACCGCTCCATGAAGGCCGCACTCATGGCCGGCCTTCAGGACGACGGTTGGGCCGACCGGCTGCCGTGGGTCCTTTTGGGCCTTCGCACGGCCCCCAAGGAAGACCTCCAGGCGTCCGCCGCCGAGCTCGTCTATGGCCAGCCACTCCGCGTCCCGGGCGAATTCGTGCCTGACGCTACCAGTCCCTGGTCCGCCGCTCGCCAGCGCTCGGACCTCCAGGAGGCCGCCCGACGATTTGCCCCCGTGCCGACGTCCCGCCACGGTGGCCCCCAGTCCTACGTCCCCCCGGCGCTTCGCACAGCGGAGTACGTCTTTGTACGTCATGACGCGCACCGGGGGCCACTCCGGCCGCCGTACGACGGGCCCTTCCGGGTCCTGCGACGGGGCGACAAGTCTTTCATCGTCGACTTCGGCGGCCGGCCGGACCGGATTTCTGTGGACCGCCTCAAACCGGCGCACATGGACGTCGACCGACCACCACGGTTGGCCCTTCCTCCGCGGCGAGGCCGCCCCCGTCCACAGTTCCCCCCGCTCGACCACCCACCACCACGTCAGACCCCTCCCCACGACCCTCCAGGGGTCGCTTCGGCCGGGTTATCCGGACCCCCCTTAAATTGACCCTGCCGGTGCAGGTCGATTCTGGAGGGGCGTGTGTAGCGGTTACCGCTGGATGTACATAATCGCCTTGCACCGGCCAGAACACGGCCAGACGCGCCTCTCCCGGGCATGCCCGGACTCACTGTTCCCGGGCACGCCCGAACCTCCCGGGCACGCCCGGTCTCGTCTTTCCCGGGCATGCCCGCTCTCGCCTTTCCAGGGCTCGCCCAGAGCGTCCGGGCATGCCCGCTATCGCCTTTCCAGGGCTCGCCCAGAGCGTCCGGGCATGCCCGCTATCGCCTTTCCAGGGCTCGCCCAGAGCGTCCGGGCATGCCCGCTATCGCCTTTCCAGGGCTCGCCCAGAGCGTCCGGGCATGCCCGCTATCGCCTTTCCAGTGCTCGCCCAGAGCGCCCGGGCACGCCCAGCCTCGACTTGCCAGGCCGCAGCCAAACACGCCCGGGCAGGTCCAGACTCGCCTTTCCAAGGCTCGCCCTTGACACCCGGGCATGCCCGGTATAGCTTTTGCCGGGCAAACTTCCCGACATAAATGTGTATATATATTGTTGCCCGAAAAACGGGCTTGTCAGAATACCTGAGCTGTTTTGTTTCAATAAAGCAACTCGGACGAATTCCGTCTTTGGTCGCGTCAATTCTTTCGACTCGCGTTGGAGCGCAGTTCCTTCAGAGTCCTTTTTTTTCTTTTTTCTTTTTAATTATCATTATTATTATTTTATTATTATTATTTTTGTATACAAGATCGAGGCTCGTGTAAGAGCTAACATTAATCACAAAAAAAACAAAAACAAACGGACACATAAAACATACAATAAAGGGAGCGTGAGACAAGATGGGGGGAGAGAGAGAGGGAAGCACGCAAGTAAAACATTTGAGAGCAGGGACAACGGGAGATCTGTGGGAGGGAGAGGGCGTGGGAGGGAGAGGGCTTGAGGGGCGGGGGCATAGGAAAGGGGATGGGGGGCGGGAGAGGTATAAAACACATGGACACTGCTAGGACTTCCAGGAAAGAAGTCGGTATTTAAAAAAAAGTGGATTATTTACTCATTCCACTCATTTACATCATTTACATCATTCGAAAATTTACTCATTCCATTTACAGATTTCCCGACGGAATGTCCTAAGCCAGCCATTGCACGTGCTGTTAGGCCCAGGATCATTTACATCGTAATTAGAGGGCGCTTTTCCTGGACCGCACAACTTTCTTTTATGCTTGCGACGCTCCCAATTATGCGTGCCACGTAGATCTTTGGTTAAAACATTTACTGCACGTGTAACCAGATTTGCAATGGTAGTTAACTTGTAGAAAGAGAAGGGATTGCCTGGGTGAGCTCGTCTTTTTGAGACGCTAGACCGAAGGCCCAAAGGTTGGTATCCGACATCCTTTGTCGTACCATTGGGTGAAAACCTTCTTACTTCCGCCAATGAAGGATGGGCGGAGGTTTTGTTTTCACACTTCTTTGTCTGTCTGTCTGTGAGCAGGATATCTCAAAAAGTTGTGGACGGATTCGGACGAAACTTGGTGGACAGGTTGGGTGTGTGGCAAGGACGAATCGATTCGATTTTGATGAATATTCAAGTCCGAATCAGATAATTCTAACTGATTTTTATGCCCCCGTTGACGAAGTCGCCGGAGGCATTATGTTTTCAGGTTGTCCGTCCGTCCGTCCGTCCGTGATAAATTTTCGTTTCCGCGATAACCTGAAAACGACTGGAGGGATCTTAGTCAAACTTGCTGCAGGTATGTATAATGAGGTAAAGATGAACTGATTAGATTTTGGGGTCACGAGGTCAAAGGTCAGAGGTCATGTTAGTTTTTTAAAATCCTGTTACCGCGATAATTTGTGAACCAGTGATGTGATTCTGACCAAATTTGGTACAATTATGTAGAATGATGTAAAGATGAACTGATTAGATTTTGGGGTCAAAGGTCAAAGTCTGTAATATGTCTATAACTTGAGAACGGCTTAAGTGATCTAACTCAAACTTGGTACAGATATGTATAATGATGTAAACATTAACTGATTAGATTTTGGGGTTCTGAAGTCAAAGGCCAAAGGTCAGAGGTCATGTCATGTAAAAATGTGATAACTTGTGAACAGCTGAAAGGATTTAAATTAAAACTTGGTACAGGTATGTATAATGATGTAAACATGAACTGATTACATTTTGGGGTCAATAGGTCAAAGGTCACAGGTCATGCCAGGTAAAAATGTGATAACTTGAGAACAGCTGAATGGATTTAGACCAAACTTGGTACAAGTATTATAATGATGTAATAATGTGGGCGGAGGCATATCGGTCGACGTCCTGACGTCGAAGAGTGTCGTTCTCGTTACCTCCGCCACCAAAGGTGGCGCCATCAAAGGTGGAGGTTATGTTTTCACCCCTGTATGTCTGTCTGTCCGTTTGTGAACAAAATATCTCAAAAAGTTGTGGACGGATTCGAACAAAATTTGGCAGAGATATAGCGTATTTGACAAGGAAGAAATGATTAGATTTTGGTGAATATCCGGATCCGGATCCGGCTACTAGAATTTTTAAGTGATTCTTCACCATTAGGAGATCGGGACAAAAACGATACATACATAGCAGGATATCTCAAAAAGTTGTGGACGGATTATGACAAAGCTTGGTGGATGAGTTGGGTAGGTGACAAGAACAAGCCGATTCGATTTTGGGTCAGGTCCGAATCCAGATCTGACCTATCAGTGAGATACAAAACATAAACTGTTGAGCCTGGTGGAGGTGTGCTCTTTGGCATTCCCACCTGAGCCCATGGATTACGGTGCTGGTTCACCAGTTAAAATCCATATGCTGTGGTGATTTGGCTTAGGTCCGCTTATTATAAAGGCAAACTGATGTCTCATGTGATGTCCATGTCCTGCAGGTGAATTTGCACAAGCTCCTCCATGTACCTTAGATCACTGTATAAATAAATTGTGGAACGAGTGTCATTTTGTCTTGCTCGGCTGGTTTAATTCGTAATCCATGTTGATATACAACATCTGAAATAGTGTGTTTATTGTCTCCGTCTGAAGGTTCTTGTCGTTTCCAGAACCTCAAATAAATGTGAGCAATTCTCGAGGGCCAGGGTCACGGCGCAAGTCAAAGATGTTCAGATAAATCAGCCAGTTCGGCACATTTTTGAAGTCTCACCTCAATCAAAGGGACAAAATGGTGCTGTCCTTTAAATTCTGGTGTACCGTACTCTGCTACCGAGTCTCGATGCCGCGGAATCCGTTTCATGGTGAGGGTTAAGCTGGGTGGTTTGCAATTTTGTCTTGCATCCAGCAGTTCGGGCAGCAATTTGTAATTTGTTCAGGGTGCCGGCGATAACTCGCCAACTCTTTCGCGAAGGACACCTCGAGGTCTTTAACGTCGACCGACTAATCTTGGCGGACAGGATACCCAGTTTAACGTCCAGGTTTAACATCCAAGAAAGATTCCATTTTGGTGAAGATCTGAATATGGATTCGGATATGAGAGTTATTTAATTTTTTAAGTGATTCTTCACCATTGAGTGATATGGCCAACCAGGTGGAGGTATGCTGGCTGTCTACTGTGTTGCGTTCTAGTTTCTTCTGCTTTTGTGATCCTTCATGCTTGGAAGGAATTGTTAAAGGGCAGATCGATGCCTGACACTTCATTGCCTGCTACCCTTGGAAATCAGATCCGACTTATTACCGGATCGATGACATTATGACTGGAAATGTCACTGAGTGACCTCTAAAGAGAAGTCAACCAACCCAAGCGGCTGCGCTCTTGGAGCCATTACTTGATTTTAGTGTTTTTCCTTTAATTTTGTTCTTCAACAATCAGTCTTTGTCCTATTGTTTGCTGCCATCTTGTTTCCTGTTTGAGTACCCTCCCCTTCCTTTCTACAGTTCTTTGGATCTCCATCTTTCGACTTGATTTTATATCCCAAGGAAAATTGGATTCTGACTGATGGGAAAAGAAAAGAATAAAACAGGGAATTTAATTGTGCGAAATTTAACCATTAAACCCAATCATGGAGCTCGGTGTTAAATACCCAAAACGTGCTTTTCGCAATGTTCCTCCAAGCCCGTTTCGACTTCTGTACAATTCCGTCTTGTCCTTTCTCACATTTGATTGCGTTAAATATTTATACAATTAGGTAATCAGCTCGAAGTTTCATTTTCTGCACTTATGTGGCTCTAAATTGAGGGCTAAGTATCTGAACTTGGAATTGGAACTGTCATATTTATTATTGGTGAGGGGGGGGGGGGGTGGGGGGTTGCAATTGCCTCTTGAACTTTCACAGGTGTCGCCATTTCTTAAAATAAAAATGGAATCCGGCCTTGTGATTGGAAGAGAGTTTCAGTTGAGCCAATAACTTAAGCACACATGAATTTGCATAATCGAAGCTTCAACGTAGCTCAGCACATCTCGATCTTTACGTTGTATGTTGGATCCAAATTTCCCCCCCTTCCCCCCCTTTATTACAATTTTATTGCTCTGCTCGTTCTTCATTACCCCTGCTTTTAGCACCGAACTATCCATCACTGGAGCACTAAATTACATTTGGGAATGACCTCGGCTCTCATTCCTTTGGATCTTTATGCATTTATCCCTTGTCATAAAAGCTAATAAGAATATTTTATTACATACTTTAAACACGTGGATGAATCTTCATATGCAAAGAGATTGCTTACCATTTCAAACCCAAAGCAAGCACTTAAATGGTTCGATTATATATATTATGATATTGGGTCCAACTCGAGGCAAACAAGCTGTTTTATTAGTCCATCCGCTGACCGAGCAGAAGCAGATGGGGTTTTGCAATCGCTTCCGTCTGTCCGTCCGTCTGTCCGGGCCATAACTTTTTGAACATGTGAACTTTTGTCATCAAATTTTCAACAAACCTTTACTATTAGAATATGGGAAAAAATAATTCAACATTTGGTCAAAATGTGAAAGGGCAAAGTGATAGTGACTATAACTAGCCCTTGTTAGCCCCGACGCAGCACCGTCAAGCGTGACAGGCCCCATTTTTTAAATTGCTTCCATGTTTCTTTATTAGCTTAACAAGAATGACCACACTGTGGTCACAAAAGCTGTGCTAAAGTCCGGTAATGGACCGATTGGGAAACACACTTTTAATGTGCTATTAAAAAATCAACTCGACACCTCATCCATGTCACCCTCCGCCACGGTTAAATCAGAATGCGCTGATTGACAGATTGCTTAATACGAATATGGATGGGGCCGTTCAAAAATTATGTAATGATATTTTTCTAGTAATTTGCGTATTGTAACGCTTGATTACGTAACGTAATACTTGATGACCGTGCGTTTTGATGTACCGTGCATTCCGACATACTGTGCGTTCTGATCTGATGTACCATGCGTTCTGACGTACCATACGTTCTGACGTACCATACGTTCTGACGTACCATGCGTTCTGACGGGCTTGATTAAACCTTACTATTATTCGACATATGATTATATTTTTTGGAGTCATTCATCGTGAATAACACTTGACCCAAATAAAGCCAATGGAAATCTGTTGCAACAAACCCAGGCAGTGTATAATCAGCAGAGGCCTACAGGCCTAATGTGTTCGGCCCACCAGAAAACCAAGATGGCGGCCATATCATTTGGTCTCGGTGCTATGGTGGGTGGAGTCAAGCGACAAATGTGGGTGTGGTCTGGCAGTTGGCCGAGCAGTGGGTGCACATTTCAAAAATCCAATATGTAGAAAACAAATTAATAAAATGCACAATTCTTTTTAACTGTAGTTTTCGTCATGTTTAGTTCGAGTACAAAGCAGATGTGGATCGCTGAGGCGTAGCAGTGCCACTCATTCTGTGCCTCCATGTATATATAATAGGCCAGGAATTTGGAATTTAATCAGGGTGCCGGAGATAACTCGTCTACTCTTGGTGAAAGACAACGTGCATTGATCTTTAATGTCTGCCAATGCCCCCGGCACTTGCAGACTGGTCCTCCTGCTGAACATCCATCTGATGGAATGGCACACATGTTGATGCCTTTCCATGCCCGCGGAACAACAGGATGACAGCTTATAGCCGGACCGAGATTCAAACTCAGGGAGCTCAGGGAGAGTGCGCGTCCCTCCAAGATATCCTGGCAGCCTCCAGACAAGGTATTCTAATGGGCAATCCAAGGTTTGTTTTAAAATCTACAGCCTATATTTTATTTTTAAATCTTCTATATTTCGTCAGGTGGCTCGCCACATAATTTTTTGACGTGGTAGGAAATGTCTAATCTTCACGAGACCTGGAAAATATTCCAGGAATAAAGCCAGCTGAGGAATTGTGTTTCTGGAGTTGTGCGTAAAATAATGGCTTGTACACTGTGTACTGAACCTGGTATTGATCGACTTTTTTTTGATGGAAACATATCCTTCTAGATATGTCGCTCTTTGGTACCTTTCTCGTGATTAGTTCACTTCTTTATGCAACTATTGCACCCCTGGAGGCAATGGAATATAAGGCCCTGGATGCAATTGCTATCTCTTGGCAGGAGGTTGAAGTGCAGGGACTGTTTCCTACTCACCATTGATAACTAATTTGGTAGCATAGTCTTGTTATTCTTTGGTTTTACTCCCTTGAATGTCCTTTCAGTGTTTCATATCCAGCCGTTCAGCTGTACTCGGTAACGCCCGCTTATTGAGCAACCCATGCCCAGTTCTCCTTCCTAAATGTTGCCTGCAGACTATTCGCCATCACTACTGTGTTCCCCTTTTCTCCCTCTGTTCAGTCTTTGAAATCTTTTCAAATGGAAACTCAGTGGTGCCGCCACAAGTTGGCTCATTTGTTGGCCCATGACCTTTTCTATTCTTACCGACCACCTGGAACTTCAACGCAAGAGAAGGTCATTTTGACCCATCAAACCTCCACAATGGTTGCTAACCTGTGGTCGTTTGGCAGTGCTGTATACTTTTTAAATGCTGAGTGTCAAGCAAATAGGCATATGAAACTTGGTACTGTTCATGTCAAACTTCTGATTATATCATCTTGGATTGCCTGATTTGCTCCAATTCCGTCCACAACTTTTTTGAGATATCCTACTCACAGAAAGGAAGACAAACAGGCTTGTGGAATTCCTCTCTGCTCGCAGTCAACGTGTGGCCCTGAATGGAATTCTCGCATCTCCCCTTCCTGTTCAAGCTGAAGTTCCTCAAGGCAGCGTTCTGGGCCCTGTGCTTTTTCTGGTTTTCATCAATGATCTCTCCGACTCTCTGGAAAATCCTCTCTTTTCTCTTTGCTGATGACTCCACTCTCGGCCGCTCCATTCCTCATCCCTCAGATCGGCAGGCAGCAGCCTCTTCACTCTCTGCAGACCTGGACAAAATCACTGACTGGGAAAACAAGTGGAACATGTCTTTCGATCCTGATAAATATCACACTCTCACCAGGTCTCTCTGAAGAGACCGTCTGGACAACCCTCCCATCTACTTTCTCAACAATCCTCTTAAATAAGTTCTGTCACTCAAGCTTTTGGGTCTCACTATCAGCCATGATCTTTCCTGGGAAAACCACATTTCCAAGCTGGCCTCCAAAGCCAGTCGCCGACTGGGCATCCTCCGTTGTGCGAAGTCCATCCTTGGCACCTCTGAGTTCCTCACCACTTACAAAGCTTTCATCTGCAGCTTGATGGAGTACTGCTCTCCCCTCTGAGCTGGTCCTCCTGCCTCACACCTAGCTTGGCTTCACGCTGTAGAAACCAAAGCTTTCAGGATTATTGGTATCTCCTGCAGTGAAGCTGATTCTGAGCGCCTTTCTCTCTCTTTCTCTCTCTCTCACAACAGGGAGGTTGGTGGTCTTTCTGACTTCTACTGACTCCTCTCTGGCCTCGCTCCCCCTGCTCTGTCTGTGCTCTGTCCTCCCCAAATATTCCTACAGGTAGCACAAGATCTGCCAGCAACCCTCTTCTGGTGAAACTGCCAAAACAAGACTCTCTTCTCACCTTCATTCTTTCATTCCTCTTTTCTCCCGCCTCTGGAACAATCTCCCATAGTCTCTTCAATCTCTCAACTCCCTCCAGGTCTTTAAAACAGCTGTTCACCACCATCTCTTATCTTCCCCCTTCCAAAACCTTGATCTTTTCTACTGTCAATACAACCCAAATCCACCTCTTTCAATCCCGGACTTCATTCCTGAAATTCCTAGTAGTGTCAATTTGTTTTATACCGTGTACCCCTTCGCTCCAGACCCCCCCCCCGTCCTCTACCCTCCACAGATCTCCCAATGTCCCTGTTATCTACTGTTGTGCTTGTGTGCTTCCCTCTCTCTCCCCATCTTCTCTCCCCCTCCCTTTATGATGTTTTTTGTGTCCGTTCATGTTTTTTTGTGTTTTATGTGCTAATGTGTGTTTAATGTCCTAGCTCTGACACGAGCCTAGATATTGTATACAAAAACAAACAAACAAAAAAAACATAAATAGGGGTGAAAACATAACCTCCATCCACCTTTGATGGCAGAGGTAGATAAGCAATAATTATGGTCATCTTCACTAAATGAAAACTGGAATTATCGTTTGCTCCTTTTTAGAAAAGTTTATCCGACTGAGGTCCAAAGATTTGTTACCTCTATCTCATCTCAAAAAGTTATGGACGGATTCGGACGAAACGTGGTGGGCAGGTTAGGTGTGTGACAATGAATAAAATTGATTCAAGTTTGGTGAAAATCCGAATCCGGATACTAGAATTTTTCTGGCGTAGCCCATAGGGCAATGCCGTCTGGAACAGCGTTGTCTGTCTGCCCGGTGTATGTATGTATGTATGTATGTATGTATGTATGTATGTATGTATGTATGTCCCTTCCGCCGGCATTTTGCGGGTTTAAAATTCGTTTTCTCTCCAACTGTTGGTCCGATTGATACAAATTTTTTAGCATAGGAGCGCCTCCTCCTGTATAATTTTTAATGATAAATTATGACGTTGTAGGTTACGTGGTACGGGCGCCATTTTTGGAAAACTGAAAAACTTTGCACTTCTATATCTCCAAAACCGCTACATGGAAAATATTGAAAGGTGGCTGATTGTAAAGTACTCCGCATTAGCGGAGGGGAGGAACATGTCATAAAACACAAGAATCGTGCACTTTGTGACACCTTTTTGAAATTTAACATGATGATAGGGCAGGTCATGAATTTTTCAAAAACCACTGGCTACAAGTTGGCACACCCCTCTGATGGCCGGTAGCTGCAAAATTCAAAATGGCCACCAATAGGTACGAAACGGACAATATCTCAGCTTCTACTGATCATATATCTAAGTGTAATACCACTTTTTCCATGTTTTCGAGCACAGATAATCCATTTTTAAAGTGTATTTTAGGATTTGAGATCAATTTAAAGGTTACAGAGGAAATATCAATAATAAACTAAACCGCCTCTCACCTCCAGGAGGGGGTGTGCCAACTTGTCGCCAGTGGTTTTTGAAAATCTCATGACCTGCCCTATCATCATGCCAAATTTCAAAAAGGGTCCATCGATCCTGCCCAGTAGAAACCACTTTTTACGCGTCACTTTTAAAGTTTTTTATTTTTATGTCATAGTGCCATGCTGCGTCATGCAAGGAAACTGCAAGTGTTTTAAAGCTGCAATTAGGTGCACACCATTGTGCAAATGTCAAGGTGGTTGCTGCACCAATATTGAGTGATGTGATCGAGCAGGAAAACAATTATCATGTTGGTGTGATTCAGGATGACAGTTCCATTGATGCTTTGTGCTACATTTAATATTGTTACGGTTTTGCGCAACCCGTTCCCTTACCAAGGGGAGATTAAGCCCCTTGTTCTCCTTGGGTCTTCACAACCGCGAGACTTGAGTCGCCACTTCCGGTCAGACACGGGACAGGGTTTCGGGACAATGTTCGCACGTACCTAAGTACCCACGCCGCCGCGGAAGCGGGGATCAAGTCTCGCACGAACCACGCGTAATTTGAGTACACCCGAGCGGATTGCGTACCACGTGGTCCGTGCAGTTACCTTGGAATTGGAACCCGATTAGAGTGATATAATTCGTACCATGCTTAGTCAATAATGGAAAACACGAGACAGTCGAATCAAAGAAATAACACGATTTATTTACACTATTATGTACAATGGTTCGGTAGAAAACTAGAGACACTGGGCAGATCTTATTCAGTCTTAACTTATTTTCCCAGACAATGGGCCCATTCACACTCACAGTGGGATGAAGGAAGAAAAGTTCATGCGCTGAACGTGCCGGCCTTGTTCGTCCAGGAACACTCACTCGGCGTGGCCCTCTGGTGGTCACCGCACGTTCCCCGGTGAAGACAGGCAGGCAGGCGGGAAAATCCTCGCGGCGCATATCTCGAACAAAGGCAGGCAGGCGGGAAAATATACGCACGTCTCTGTAGCCCAGCACGGCTGTCTTTCACAGCGCGATTAATACAACTGCGTGCTTTCACTCTCGTAACTCAACGGAGGATCTGACTCAAGCTCAACCGAGAACTCAACTTGTAACTCAGCGCTTTGAGCCGACGCATGGGCTTGCCTCATAACTCGTCTGCCTCCCTTCCCGTAACTGAGGTGGGGGCTTCGGGCACAGGGTTATATTGCCCCCGCCCTAGTCTGCATCAAATGTTCCAAACCACGCCTTTTGCCGCAGTGGTAAGCCACTCCCCTCGAGCCCTGATTGGTGGCTCGTGCTTACCGGTCACTCCCACTCCTTCTGTCCCGCGTTCCTTTGGCCTGAATCGACTTGTTCAGGCCGGCGTCGTCGTATTTTGCACCCAAACCAAAAGCATCGTGGCATCAGAAGCATCAGAAGGAGACCTAACTCTCATTATTCTACTCAACGCAAAACTAACACAGGAAAAGGCCTACGCTTACATTTACTATGAAATAACTAAGCTTAAACGAGGCTACGTGTTGTAGTGTAACTAAACTATGAGGGGAAATGAACCTTTTATTGCACAACCACAAAACCGCAACAATATGTTTCTTCATTTGCTGCTTGACCTCAGTGACCTTTTAATTGACCTCAAATCCTAAAATACTCTTTAAAAACGGATTATCTGTACTCGAAAACATGGAAAACGTGGCATTACACTTAGATATACGATCAGTAGAAGCTGAGATATTGTCCGTTTCGTACCTATTGGCGGCCATTTTGAATTTTGCAGCTATCGGCCACCCAACGCCAACTTGTAGCCAGTGATTTTTGAAAATCCCGTGCCCGGCCCAAACATCGTGCCAAATTTCAAAAAGGTGTCACAAAGTGCACGATTCCGACATGTTCCCCCCCCCCCCCCACTCCTCCCCCGCTAGCATGGGGAATAACATATGTCGATGATGATGTCATAGGTCCCTTCATTATGACGTCATAAATCGACAAGTAGAACACTCGATCCGATCAGTATGAAATTTATTGAGTGTGATCAAGGGATATATTGGTTGAGAAAATATAATTGATGACGTCATCAGCCATGTGGTTCGGCAGCCATATTTTTACGGAGTAACCCGTAGGGCAATGCCTTCTCGAACAGCATTTGTCTGTCCGTCAGGTGTATGTATTTCCCTCACAAACGTCCATCAATCAGACCTGAGGATCTGGTCACATGATAGGGGGACAGCAGATCCACCACTCAGCAGATCCAAGCCAGGCTACACGGTGTCAGACTATCGGTCTTGTTTTCAGTGATTCTTCACCATTGAGAGATGAGGCCTAAAACGATATATAGCATATATCTCAAAAGGTTGTGGATGAGTTCCGACAAAACTTGGTAGATGAGTTGGTTAGGTGACAAGAACAAGCCCATTAGATTTTGGTTCAGGTCTGGATCCAGATCCGACCCATCAGTGGAATATATAACACCAGCAGGAGTACCCGGCGTTGCCGGGTGAGGGGGGGGGGGGGGAGGCTGGAGAGGGAGGGTTGAGGAAGGAAGTGGGGTGAGTGAAAGGGGGTGAGTGGAAGGGGGTGGGGTGGGGAAGGGAGTGGGAGGAGAAAGATATACTAGATATACATCTTTGGGGGGGGGGGGCTTTGACAGGCTCCTCTGTTTTGGGGGAGGGGGGAAGGGATGGAGGAAAAATTTACCCGTGCAAAGAGTGCTTTAACCTCAGTGTTGCCCAGGTTAAAAAAGGAAATTGTAATACCCTCTGCCACCATCACCAGGTGGCGCTACACGGTTCACATTTACATCGAGAATTTACGCTCCTCTCCCAGTCCTCCACACCCCCGAAAGAGGCCACGGCCACATAGCCTATGTTACCCCCCAGCCAAAGTTGTATTTGTATTTGCACCCCGAGTAAAGTATATAAGTGTTTATAGCTGGACTACCCGGGGTTGCTCAAGCGAAAAAGAAACATCAACATATTTGAAATGAGGGCAAATATAATGGAAAAGCAATTACATCCAAATCAGAATCCATCACAAATGTCAAATTATCATTTTACCTTTTCGTTGAATATGTGCTTGTGAATGTGCCATTCATCACGTTTCTGAGTTAAGTATGATGACGTTCAGGAAGATGAAGAAGCTTTACTACCAACTTCGTACACTTCCAGAATTGTTTTATTTATTTGTGTGCAAATGTTTGTGAATTGTTTTGTATTTATTAATGTGAATGTGTACTTGTATATAATTATAACTGTCATTAATCAAAAAGGCTTAGGCACCATAGAGACGAACGCCAAAAAAACCAACTTTTTATTTTTCAATTTTCTTTTTTCCTAAAACATTCCCAGGCACTCACTGATGAATCTCTGAAAGTTTGATGAAGATCCATTCAGGCATCTCTGGGAGAAATGGCGACACACAGACCAACGGGTCTCTTATATCGTAGACCAGCAAGAGTACCCGGTGTATCTGAGTTTTCTGAGACTGGCAGGAGTACCTGGCGTTTCTGAGTTAAGTGTGATGCCGATCAGGAAGAAGAAGAAGCTTTACTACCAACTTCGTACACTTCTGGAATTGTTTGATTTATTTGTGTTCGAATGTCTGGTGATTGTTTTGTATTTATTTTCATGCGAATGTGCACTTGTATATTACTGTCATTAATTTAAAAAGGCTTAGGCACTATCGAGTAAGTTTTTTTTTTTTAACTCCAAAAAAACGAACCTTTTTTTTTCAATTTTTTTTTGGCCTAAAACACTCCTAGGCACTCATTGATGAAACTCTGAAATTTTGAAGAAGATCCGTTCAGCCATCTTTGAGAAAAATGGCGACACACACACACACACACACACACACACACACATAGACAGACAGACGAACAGCTCCCTTATATAGTAGAAGATAAACTGTTCAGTCTGGCGTAAACTGTCGCTGGGTAAACGTAAACTGTTGTTTGAAATGTGTTTTCCAATCACTACTTCGTTCGCTCACCCATTATGTCTCCCTTGCGCTGATTGCCGATGCCTATTCTTTCCCGTTCTGTTTCTCTCCATGCCATTGTTAACTCGTTTTTGTGTTATTCCTGGATTCCTCCTTGTATATGTCCTACAGGAACAGCTGATTTTATTCTGAAATAATCAGCATCTACAATTTAACACAGGTGGAGACCAATTAACTTGGTGAGTGATTTTGAAGATGATTGGTTACACCTGCAGACAGATAGCTCTTCCAGAAAAAGCTTCCTTGAATGACCTGCAAATGGGGTGGGCATGATTTTTGCGTGATAATATAGATAATATTACAAGAAATGTTCAGTAACTTTTCACACGCGAGATTTTGGTGCTGTAATTAGTAAGTTAGGTTTTAATTCACTATATTTGTGTGGAAATATTCACGTAGCCTGGAACAAAAAAATAGCCAATCAGAAGACGCGTTTGATCGATCATTGATTAATTAGCCAATGACAGTCGCCGTAGCTCAGCGCGTGATCCAACATGGCGGCCTTGATCCAACATGGCGGCCTCCAGTGAAGAAGACGGAACGTCTTCGAACGAAGAAAATACGCACGAAAAAGTGTGTTTTATGTGCATATCTCCGTCCAAAACGTGCAAAGTTTCACCATTTTCAGCCAAGACATGGGCACGCTTTTCAGAATATGTGACGAAATGGAAGACTTTGGATGGTCCGCAGGCAAAAAACGCGAGACTACGTTGCTCGACACTCTGCTTCCAGCAGCGGTGCCGCCAGTGGTAGCGGCGGTGCAGACTACAGTGACAGTGTATCCCCGCTACCTGATCATGGTGGATTTCATCAGACCTGTTACACACGCTTTACGGATTCTCAGCGAATTGAAAGAACTATGAAGAGCATGAAAAAGAAAGCTGATGCAGCAGCTTCCAAAGGCAAATTTAAGGCTGTAGATCATGATGTAGTCGACTAGATCTAGATCTAGTTCTAAGCAGTTAGATTGTCTAGTGTTACTAATAGTATACTAGTGCCTATACTAGTAGTGGTTGTCAATTTTCTTACATGGTTGATGTAGATCCACCTGCAGGCACCTAGAACTATGTCTGTGCATCCGCGATTCTGCGTAAATGCACGAATACGATAGAACAGAAGGCACAACACATGATTATTTTAGTAACGATTTTGTCATTCAGATTCATTTAAAAATTGACGAGAACATTGCAATGCAATGAGGATTTATCATTTTTTAAAGATGTGACCAGAAAAGCTCACAGTTTCCCCAAATAGATTGCAAAATGCGTGTAAATGAATATGGGTGCACAGAAAGAGGTGCACAACAGAAAAATGATGGTAGATCTAAAATGAAATGGCAATGTTCCCTCCAAGAAATGAAGCTCAATGTGAGTTTTTTGTTCGGATTTTTTTGCATCAATGTTCTTTGGAATAATTTATATCACGCAATCCTCATTTTTTTTTTTTAATTGAAGTTTGGTTTACTTTTTTTTTTGTTTTTTTTTGTTTTTTTTTTGTATACAATATCGAGGCTCGTGAAAGAGCGAACATTAATCACACAGAAAGACAAACCGACACATAAAACATATAACATAGGGAGCGGTAGACAAGATGGGGAGAGAGGGGGAAGGACACAAACACAACATTTGAGAGCAGGGACCGAGAGACATGGAGACATCGAGAGATCTGAGAGAGGGCGAGGGCTTTGGGGGGGGGGGGGCGTGGGAAGGGGGCAGTGGGAGAGGTATAAAACATATGGACACTGCCAGGACTTCCAGGAAAGAAGTTGGAATTTCAAACAAGGTGGATCTGGGGTGAATTAGCGGGGGTAGAAAAGATCAAGGTTTTGGATGGGGGAAGATAAGAGATGGTGGTGAACAGCTGTTTTAAAGACCTGGAGGGAGGAGTGGGATTGAAGGGAGTGAGGGAGTTTGTTCCAGAGGCGGGAGAAAAGAGGAATGAAAGAGTGAAGGTGAGCGGAGAGCCGAGATTTCGGCAGTTTAACCATCAGAGGGTTGCTGGCAGATCTTGTGCGACCTGTAGGAATATTTGGGGGACAGAGCACAGAGAGAGCTGGGGGTGCAAGGCCGGAGAGGAGTCGGTAGAAGACAGAAAGACCACCTACCTGCCTGCGGTGAGTGAGTGAAAGGCCCTCAGAGATAGCTTCATCGCGGGAGATTCCAATAATTCTGAAAGCTTTGGTTTCAACAGCGTGAAGCCGAGCTAGGTGTGAGGCAGGAGCACCGGCCCATAGGGGAGAACAGTATTCCATTGAGCTGCGGATGAAAGCCTTGTATGTGGTGAGGAGCTCAGGTGTGCCGAGGAAGGACTTCGCACGACGGAGGATGCCCAGTCGGCGACTGGCTTTGGAGGCCAGCTTGGAAATGTGGTTTTCCCAAGAAAGATCATGGCAGATAGTGAGACCCAAAATCTTGAGCGACAGAACTTCTTGGAGAGGATTGTTGAGAAAGTAGATGGGAGGGTTGTCCAGTCGATCTTTTCGGAGAGACATAGTAAGAGTGTGAGATTTGTCAGGATTGAAAGACATGTTCCACTTGTTTGACCAGTCTGTGATTTTGTCCAGGTCTTCAGAGAGTGAGGAGGCAGCAGACTGCCGATCTGAGGGAAGAGGAATGGAGCGGCAGAGAGTGGAGTCATCAGCAAAGAGATAGAGAGGATTTTCGAGAGAGTCAGAGAGATCATTGATGAAGACCAGAAAAAGCACGGGGCCCAGAACACTGCCTTGGGGAACTCCAGCCTGAACAGGAAGAGGAGATGAGAGAAACCCATTCAGGGCCACACGTTGACGACGACTAGAGAGGAAGTCCGCCAGCCATGCGTGGAGATTTCCATGGATACCAATGGAGGAGAGTTTGGTGAGCAGAGCGGGGTGCCAGACCGTGTCGAAGGCACGTGATATGTCGAGGGAGACAGCTCTAATTTCCTGTTTGGCATTGAGGACCTCCATCCATTGTTGAGACAGCAGAAGCAGCATGTCCAGAGTAGAGTGACCTGGTCTGAAACCAAATTGATGATCAGAGATCAAGCCATTGGAGAAGAGGAAAGATTTCATATCAGAAGCAATGATGGATTCCATGACTTTGCTGATAATTGGGAGAAGGCTGATTGGTCTGTAGTTGCTAGGATCTGTTTTTGCACCTTTTTTGTGCAAAGCGGTGATGTTGGCTGATTTCCAAGCAGATGGCAGTTGACCTTGAGCAAAAGAGAGGGTGAAGAGAACAGCGAGAGGGTGAGATAGAGCAGCAGAGCAGGATTTTAGGACCCGTGGGCTGATGCCGTCGGGTCCAGTTGCAGAATCAGAGTCGAGGGTTGACAGAAACTTTTCCACCTTGTCAGGAGGAAAGGACACGGAGTCCAGGAGCAGCAGGGTACGACTGGGTATGGTGGGTACAGAGAGGGATGGGTATGGGACACAAGATTTAGAGGCAAACACAGAGTTGAGGCATTCAGCTTTTTCACGTGCGGAGTCAGCTGTATAGCCGTTTGAGGTAAGGGAGGGGATGGAGGGGGAACAAACACCAGAAACGGATTTGACCAGACGCCACCAGGATTTGGAAGAGGGAGACAGATAAGAGAGTTCGGTCTTGAGAACGGAGAGATATTGTTTCCTGGCTCTCCTGAGGGTGGACACACACTTGTTTCGGGCTTTGTGAAAGGAAATGAGATTTCCTTCCGTTGGATTTGCTTTCCAGGAGACGAAGGCAAGTTGTATTTCTGGGCAACAGCCTCACCACAAGATTCCGTGTACCATGGACGGGAGGAAGGGTATGACAACTGAAGACGAGATGGGATAAATCTGTGCATGAGAGAGAGCAATTTACTTTGGAAGAATTCCCAGGATGAGTTGATGTCAGAGGTGGTAGAGATGGGAGACCAGTCCAGATGATTGATGGCTGCTTGAAGACCGTGCCAGTTGGCCTGAGTGAAATGCCAGACTCGTCGACGCTGAGCAGGCTCCCTGAGGATGGTCAGAGAGATGTCCACTTTAACAAGGACATGATCAGATGATCCGATCGGAGCAGAAGAAGAGCAGCAGACATTTTCAGGGAAGTTAGTCATAACCAAGTCCAGAAGAGAAGATGTTCCGTTGACTGAGATCCGGGTCGGGAAATTGACAGATTGTGTCAGTCCCAGTGAGTCGCAGAAGTCCTTTGCTGAGGAGCCATGGCTGGTGAGAGAGGTACCCACACCCAGCCAACTGGCATGATGACAGTTGAAATCACCACATATGAGGAAGAGAGAGTTGGGATGAGTAGATAGAAGTTGGTCCATATCATCAGACAGCGAGATGTAGATGGAGTCATCACTGTTTGGTGGACGGTACAACACACATATGAACAAGAGGTGGGAGCGAAGGGGAAGCCGTAGCCAGAGGTATTCCTGGGGGTGAGGTGGAGAGAGTGCAGTGCAGGGCGAGTGAGGAAGAGAGTTTTTGATAAAGATAGCAACCCCGCCTCCAGGACGAGGCTCAGGTCTATCATACCGGAGGAGGGAGTAGCCCGGGAGAGATACTATGGAATCAGAGACATCATAAAGGAGGAAAGTTTCTGTTAAGCAGATCACGTCTGGTTTGACAGAAGCAACCTGTATGGAGAGATCAGTTAAGTTTGAACGAAGGCCCCGGATGTTTGAGGTCCATACCGTTAATGAAGAGGAAGGGGGAGCATCAGATACAGAACAGGGGGGAGGAGGGGTAGGGTAAGATGTGGAAGAGGTGGAAGAGGTAGGGAGAGCTGTTGAAGGTGTGTCAGAGATTTCAGAATAGCTCGGAGAAAGGGAAGGATGGGGCGGACAAAAGGTTTGATGGTGATTGGGTGAGCCACAATGAGGTGTTATTTGAGGAGGGGGAAGAGCGAGGCAGAAGGTTGGGGGAGATGGAGGTGAGAGTTTGAAGGGGGAAGAAGCGGGGAGGACGCTTTGAGGAGGGGGAGTGAGCGGGGGGAAATTGAGAAGCAATGAGGGTGGGGAGATTTGAAGGGGAGGGGTGAGGGGGGAGTTTGGGAGGGAAGGGACAAGGGGAGGGATTTGAAAGGGATGGGATATGGGGGAGATTTGGAGGGGAGGGGTGAGGCAGGAGTCTAGGAGGGGAGGGGCGAGGGGGCGTCTTGGCGGGGAGGGGTGAGGGAGTAGTTTAGGAGGGAGGGGGCAAGGGGGGAGATTTGAAAGGGATGGGTGATGGGGAAGATTTGGAGGGGAGGGGTGATGGGTAAGATTTGGAGGGGAGGGGTTATGGGGAAGATTTGGAGGGGAGGGGTGAGATTGGATTTTTGAAAGTGTACGATTTATGGGAAACGAACATTTATTGCAAAATGAGTTTCTTGTGACCTTCGAGTTAAAAATACGTTTAAGGACGCTGGATGGAGGATGGAGTGCAGGAGAGTTTAGGGAATGTAGAACAAAGGCACTATAGGAGATGGATATTTTTTTTGGGATGAATTGATTTGGTGAGCAAGTCGAAAGCAGCCTTTTAAAGAAGAAGAAGAAAAAGGTGTTATAAAATATGACGGAATACATAACTTGAGGGGAAAGTGTAAACATTGAAGGTTAATGAGTGAAAACTATCTGGGGAAATGGGGGAGAAACACGTGGTCGAAGAACGAACGAACGAATAAGAATGAATAAACGAATGAGAACAGAGAAGGAAATGTTTTTTTTTTTTTTTTTTTTTTTTTTTTTTTGAGTTGAGATTTACACAAGGAAGTAGGCTATGGGTGAAAAGACTGGGAATACAGAGAACGAAAGTTATTGGATCACAAACGACGGACCACTGAGAGAAAAACAAAGCCTCAAGGTTGTACAGTGCACACTGTACAAGGCCTTGCTCGCGACACGGCAAACAGACGATCAATTTATGAAAGATAAACACCGAGAAACAACCAAAGTTGCACACAATAACTTCACACACCGAAAGATAAATACAGTTTCGACAAAATACAATTGTGAACAGACTTAACTTCGAAAAACGTGGAGACCGTGTGGAGCTTCGAAAATCCCTGCCGCCGTCTCCAAGATCTCGCGAGATCCAAGTTTTAAGATCCAAGCAGCAGCAGACAGTTTTAATTTTTGACGTAACATCCTCGGAGCTGTGCGCAGACATAGCATAGGTAGGTACCTCCATGATAATTTGATGATGAGACACATAAACTTAGTCCCCACTGCGCATCACATTACCTGACAATTACCCTTCAACTTTTTCAAGCTCTTATATGTACAAAAGTAACCGTCAAATGTCAGCACGGTAGGGACTAAATGCTGATTGCCTATACTAAGGTAGGGCCCTTTGTTTGGATTTAAGGGGTTTCCATTTTCAACATTTTTTCTGTGTGTGTTGATAATTTTTATCTTTGTTTATTTCTTCTGCAGCATCCACATCCCAAGATGACAATGGTGGAAAAACTGTTGAAGAAGATGCACCACCAGCAAAAAAAGAGACGGGTTCTTCGCTCCAGTTTTGATCGACCTTCAGTGCCCGGTAGGTCAAAGTATGTTTTGACAAACATTTGTATTCTGTGTCAGAAGGAAAAAAACTGTGGTGTGAAGAGTCACCGGCAACAGAAAAAGAGAAAGCCTCGTCAGATGTTCTACTGCAGATGCAGTACATTTGAAGCAAGCAGCAGCAGACAGTGGGAATGAAGCACTGCTCATGCAGATAAAAGACCAAGATTGCGTGGCCATCGAGGTGAGGTGTCATACCTCATGCTACCGTGATTTCACCCGTTACTTAACAAAGCCAGCCAGAGTTGTTAAACTGCCGAAGTCTCGGCTCTCTGCTCACCTTCACTCTTTCATTCCTCTTTTCTCCCGCCTGTGGAACGGGCTCCCACACTCCCTTCGGTCCCTCTCCTCCCTCCAGGTCTTTGGGACAGCTGTTCACCACCGTCTCTTGTCTTCCCCCATCCATGACCTTGATCTTTTCTACCCCCACTAATTCACCCCAGATCCACCTTGTTTGAAATTCCAACTTATTTCCTGGAAATCCTGGCAGTGTCCATATGTTTATACCTCTCCCACCCCCCCCCCCTTCACATGCCTCCCCCCCTTCACATGCCTCCCCACCTTCACATGCCTCCCCCCCAAAGCCCTCTCCCTCCCACAGATCTCTCGATGTCTCCATGTTTCTCGGTCCCTGCTCTCAAATGTTGTGTTTGTGTCCTTCCCCCTCTCTCCCCATCTTGTCTACCGCTCCCGATGTTATTTGTTTTATGTGTCTGTTTGTCTTTCTGTGTGATTAATGTTCGCTCTTTCACGAGCCTCGATCTTGTATACAAAAAAAAAAAAAAAAAAAAAAAAAAGAGCAGACAACACTGGTGAAACGTCTTATTCTCAAGCCTTTGAGGTCTTCTCCAAGAAGGTGGAGACCCGAATCATCAAGAACAAGGAGATCATGAGACTCAAAAAGCTTAATGAATTGTTCATCAAGCAGATAAAGGAAACCCATGGAGTTGATGCACGGTCATATACGAAAGGGTATCTAAAACAGAGGCTGATCAAGAAATTCCCTCAACTTTGCTTCATCACTCCTCATATGAGGTCACAAGGTGACATTGTCTATGTAAATGACATTCCTACGTCTGTTCTTGTGGAGGAAAAAAAAGTACTTCAAGAGGCAACACGCACTACTCTAAGTGAAACAGACTACCCCCCCCCCTAAATACCCCCTAGTCTAAACACACACGACCCCCCCCCCCCACCCCCCTGAACTGTCCAAGTGTGCCAGAAATGTATGTAACTGTTGTATCATGGATGAAGATGTGCAAATGTGCCAGAAGTAACTGTTTAAGCATAGATGACGATGATAGGGATGATTAAGTGGAGTTACCAGTGGCACTGGAGTAACCTGTGGCGTGTACCTTCCCCTTCCCCCCTCCCCCCCCCCCAGTCCCCCATGCCCCGCATTTCCACTTACAGGTGGATTAGTTAATACTCTTTCCAACCCAATACTCTTTTCAACCCAATAGACCAGTCTACAAGCAATTTAATTTCAAAAGAAAAAATACGAAAATTCAAATTTTTTGCATCAAACATCTCAGTTTGAAGACATTAGTTGCCGCTATGTCAGGCAAACCTCTAGCAATCTTTGCAGTCATTGGCGAGAAATTTGAATGTGTTTGTAAACTGGTCTATTGCATGATTTTATGTTACCTCATTCTATTTTGAGTTCTAAGTGTTATTTTGTTAGATAATGTACATGTACATGGATATAACGTACACATCGTATGCATTAATACATGTATGTATGTACGAATAATTTGAGCGGTCGGTTTTCGCGCATGCGCAAGATTTGCGCGTGTGAAAAAGAGTATGTTGTTCTAGGCCCTATAGGCTATCATTTGCCCGCATTTTCCCTCCCACCCCAGATGTAGGTCATGGAATCACAAATCTGAAGGGATATTGATTTCTGGGCCCACTGTCTACTGAGCTAATGTACAATTGCTATTATAGGGGGTGGACACTTATCCAACCAAGATATCCGAGTTTTGTATTTTCAATTAATCTTCTGAAATTTGTAGAATTTGTTTTTCACTTGGAAGTTGTGGGTTACGATGTGCAAATAAAGGTGGAAAAAGTCTGGTTTAATGCATTTTAATTCCAGGGTAGAAGGCAACAAAAGGTGAAAATTTTGAAAGGGGGTGTAGACTTTCTATATGCACTGTAACTGTCAATGGCCTCTCCAAGTTATTTTAATGTGAAACTAATGTCAGGTGACTGGTCATGTGATCTGGTATGCAAATATAGGTGTTGTCAGCAACACTATGTTATATATAGTTACGTAGCAGGTTTAGTGGTCTATTATGAGAGATGAGGGGGAGCCTCAGTTCCCTTGCCCTCTCCCCCCAGACGACCTGACCTGAGGCCACCGATCGCGGATAACTCTGCCATCCAGCAGATTGCTAATCAACCATGAATGCCAATTAGTCGACCAAATCTCCCAGGGTCCTCCATCTAATTACTGTTTACCTGGGGGTGACAGGGCTTTCTAATCATGTTTTGTGCACTCGTGGAGCATTGATCTTATCTTAGGTTTAATCAGATGCAGCCGAATGGAACTGACAGTGCACACCGGATATATTCTGGAGCTGTAGTGAAACGTCCCATCTGTGGGAGTGGAAACGTCCCTTCTAACCACTAGAACGGGCTCTGCTAAACAAATGAGAGAAATGAGATGCACAGACAGATCGGAAATATGAGTGTATTGGGGGGTAATTATTTACAGGGGAAGAGGAAAGGTATGTGGTATATTTAACAATCAGGATTTATTCACAAGGTAGTACAGCAAGGCAAAAGACAGTGTATGTGTGGTGCGGCAAAAAAACAAACAATAGGGGCATGCTCGTGCTGTGATATTTACAAAGCAAAAGAGACAGTGCCCTGTCTAATTATCCCACTTGCTACAATGTTATTAACACAACATTGGTGCCAAATCAGAATCACACCAAGAGAGAGAGATTGAGAGAGAGATTGGTCCGTCCTCTAACTCACCGCGAGAGGACCGTTGTGTCCATCGCTTCTCTGCGCTATGGAATGGGAAATGGGGGAAGTAACTGGTTGAGCTATTTTAGTTATGGACTGGGTTATTGCTGATCATCTGGTTTGCTCTCGGCTCCCGTTCGGGTTCAGCACCTATGTCAGCACCCTCGCCATCTCGTCCCCCTCCCTGTCTGGGACTCCACTCTATGCCAGACTTGTGAACCATGTATTCGTACTCTCCAGCCAGATTTGCAGAATCCAGACCTACTAATGAACTGTGGACTAGACCCAGGCAGACTCGTTGTTGAACCCAGACAGACTGACTAACCATTGATTGATCGCTGCCTTTTATCTGCTGGGAGGGGGAAGGGCTATGCGGAAGTCACACTCTGCCTTTTCCAGGCATGTCTGCTGGCGACAAGGTTCACGTGCCTCCATTTTTGGTCCTGTGGCGGTGTGCCCATTGGCCCAGGCAAGCCTCGTGCTAATGTCATCCTTGCCACCAGGCTGTCATCCTCACATCATCTTCAGTGGTTCTTGAACCTACCTGGTCATGGTTCTGAGCTCCTCACTTAACATGGTGCGAATGTACACCCAGGTTCTGGATAGCATTGGAGGCAGCCGGAGAGCCGCCGCTATCGATTGGAAGACACGGGAGCATTAGTTTGTGTAAAACGCATGCTTGGTTTGGCGCATGTTGTTGGTAGTGCACATTTGTGCCATGCCCAAAGCAAGGCTTTGCTGATTCACCCAGGAAGCTCAATGTTGTGTAAGAGCTTGGTGGTAACCGAGATGTTTAGGGATGTGCCCGACAGTTTAGGGTGTTGGAGTGGTGGATATCTTGTGGTGGTGGCACTGTGGTGGAGGCATCGTGGTTGAGTGGTGATTGAAAAGGTGTGGTTGAATGTTCAGCAATAAAGAGCAAGGTTAGTCGTTGTCTGGTGGTGAAGGATTGTGATTTTTGTATGGTAGCTTAGAGGTGGTTGACAGTCTAGTGGTGACTAAATTGTGGTTGAGTTCACGTAGGTTAAGGTTGTGACGGTTGGAAATTGACACGTGGATTCAAATGGGTTTTTGGCTCGATATTGCAAGTTAGGTCTACTTCCGCCGCTTTCCTTTTTGAATTGAATTGAGGAGGGCAGCGTTTTGGTTGGAAGGATAGAGAGAGGAAATGCTTAGCTAATCCCACACAACACATTGCCCTTGAGACCCAATACACAGAAGGGAGGATTATCTGAACATTTAAGAATTAAATAACTAAGCTCGGGAACCTGTATGTTGCGTGCAATTGCCTTGGGGGAACCGCAACAATACCCACACCCATACAAGAAACTCCAAAGCAGGAGTAGGCCATTAGGCTCATCAAAACCTGTGCTGGTATTGCCAAGTTATGGTTGTTTGTCCGTGCTTTACACTTTTAAATGTTGAGCATCAAGCAAGGAAGGAGCATGTACCGTTACCACTTTTGAAGTCTAAGTGGTTTTCACCAACCGACCTCCAACATTCGGAGCACACGCTCTAACCATTACGCCATCGAGTTATTATGCCCTTTCCATTTTGCAGTTTGAGAAACTGCAGAGTGTGTTACAACATCCATGCCAACAGTGGAGCATGCCAGGATTTCATCATGGGGTTTGGATATTTCCACGATGTGAGAGCTAAATAGATTTGCCAGCAGCTGGTTACGTCGACAATATGCGAAGCCATTCGTTATATATTTCGAAAGCAGCTAGTGTGTGTAGAGCAATGTTGCAAGATACCATATTGTAACCATGCCAAACCTCCTCTGGCGTCGTGATTGATCACATGTGCTTGCCAGTTCATCGATCTTGATTGGTCACATGCTCTGATAATGCTACTTCGATTGTGGTAATCCAATGGAAACATGCACTCACTAGCTTTTCTGTTTTCCACTTCATGCGGTTCCACTGTTGGAGTGGTTTAGTGTTCATGCAGTCAGCCTGTCTCCTCTACAATGAATTAACCAAAAGGCAGAGAAGTCATTATTCTTCTGTCTTGAGATACATGACCTTCTAAGGTTTGATATTTTTTTCTTCTGACTTTGACAACTGATGAATTGGTTGAAGGAGTTACAGTAATTTGCTTTTCCACTTATTACACTGTTTATGGCATTGTCACACTTAGCTAATAGTAATACTTTGTACACACTGGCTCACACTTTATAAACATGTCCCAAAATATGCAAGCACCATTTAAATGTTGCCCACCCCTGATATTCTGTGTAACGTCGGTACCGTAAAATGGGGTGAATAGGGACAGCAAGGTGAATAGGGACACAAACTGAAAAAAAGTTCGGAAACCTTTTTCGCTGAAAATTGATAACCATACTGATTTGTTGATATTTGGGTTGAAAGTGTTCTCTTGTTTTTTTTTAAAGCAACTTATAGTCCCTATTAACCCCATATATGGGTTAAATAGGAATAAATAGGATTTTTATGGCTGTCCCTATTCACCCCGTTTTACGGCTGAATAGGGACAGTCACTAATACAAAAAAATAATAATCGAGAAACAATCCTGAGTTTCCAACTTATTGCTAAATTGATAGCTCAGATGGATGCACATAATATGCACCCATAATATAAACCACGGCGCCAATGAAAAAAAATATGGGATAAAAAGTTTCTCCAAACTCCCTATTTCTTGATTATTATTTTTTTGTATTAGTGACTGTCCCTATTCAGCCGTAAAACGGGGTGAATAGGGACAGCCATAAAAATCCTATTTATTCCTATTTAACCCATATATGGGGTTAATGGGGACTATAAGTTGCTTTAAAAAAAAACAAGAGAACACTTTCAACCCAAATATCAACAAATCAGTATGGTTATCAATTTTCAGCGAAAAAAGTTTCCGAACTTTTTTTCAGTTTGTGTCCCTTTTCACCTTGCTGTCCCTATTCACCCCATTTTACGGTATGGCATGGCCTTGTGGCGACAACTGACATCATGGTGATCGTGAGTTCAAATCCATCTGAAGGTTACAGCATCAAAACATTGATTCCAAAGCTCCCCAAGGCGGAGCTCATCCCAGCACGATACCCATGTCGCCATCACATTGTTTGTTCAAAAAACAACAATGCACACGACTCTCGAATGACCTTCAGGTTCATCTCCCTGCCTCAACCTGGTCGTGTCTATCTATGTGTGATGTTATTCACACTGACGAAGACCTGAGTGCAAGAAGTACTTCAGTCACAAAATAACACTTTTGAGATATTGAGGATCAAAGTTTTCAAAACATGCTGTAGATACTTTTTTTTAAAGGTGGCATACTATGGAGCCTGTTGCTGGTTCCAGGGGCTAGACAGAGCAGACAAACCATTTTTGTGGAAAAATAATCCTTTATTACGAAGAAAACGAGAAAATTAGTTTTGGACTTAAGTACGTTTTGTGGCTAAATACCTTGACTTAGGTACTTTTTGTGACAAAATGCCTGGACTTGGGTACTTTTAACACACAAAGCCCTTTATTTCTCATTTTTGATTGCCAAACAGTCATTTTTGCTATGTCTCCTTGCCTTTCGTGGTTTAATTTTATGTAGAAATACTCAGTTAACTCCAATATTACCCAGTTTAGTCCAAAATTACTCAGTTAAATCGGAAATTAATGTCCTAAATAAAAGAAAACCTAACTTTGGTGCCAGTCGTCTTTCGCATCACAAGTCCCTCGTTCAGCAAAGTCCTCCAGGGTTTCTTTTTCGTTTTTTGCCCCTGTCATGCCTGTTATCAGGGTTATCTTCATTCCCACCATGCTGTCCAGCCTCCATGGTCGCCATTTTCATAGCTTGTCACGTGACACATACTAGCATTTTGATTGGACAGTCATGGACTAAGGAACTTCTTGCTCAAACATTATGGACTTGGGTATTTCTTGCACTACATTTTAGTGAATTCAACAATGACCATATACCAATATACAGGACTTGAGAACTTATTTTCGGAATTTTTTGGTATCAAATGATGCTCTGGCCATTATAGATTATAGTACTGGTGCCAGCTCATTTTTTTTCAAAAATGTGACTTAAGTACTTCTTGCACCCAGGTCTACCTGTGCCTGTTTGTCTCCTTATGTCCTCCGGCAGAGTGAGCACTGAAATTATCAAAAGAAAGGGCCACTCCAACAATCTCTCTAACCGAATAAATAAAATAGGTGAAATATGTCGTGCAGAGCACGATACTTGTGAAATCCCAAAAATAAGTTGTTGACCTTTGGCCTATGTTTACCTCAAAAAGATTGGTGGTTGAATTCAGCGACCTCATATACAAATCCTCTTCATATTTCAAATAAATCTGATTACAATTTACAAATTTGCCCTATGTTGACCTCAAATAGAATTGATGGTTGAATTTGTTGACGTTTTGACCTCAAATCAATAGGCTTCTCCCTTTTGACCAACTCTACCATTTGGTGAAGTTTCGTGAAGATCGATTTAACATTGTGACCTGTAGGCGATTGACATACAGACAAACAAACAGACAAATAGAATAACACACAAGACCAACCAATATTCTTGAAAAAGCTTCGATTTTCGCAAGTAATAAAACCCATCCTAAAAGATGAGCAAATCTATATATTGTGTATGGTTGAGATGGTTGAGAGGGAGGTGAGAAGAAAGGAAGAGGAGCGGAGATATGTGAAAGCAGTCGGACAGGCACAGCAAGGTGCTTGGACTAAGTGGGAAGGTGTGCGGGTGAGGATATTGAAGTGGCAAGAGATTTGGAGGATGGAGCCAATATTGTTGAATTTCCTGTTGCGGGCAACGTATTGTAACGGTTTTGAGAAGTGTAACGAATCTGAGAAGTGTAACGGTTTTTTGAGAAGTGTAACAATTTTGGAGGAAGTGTAACGAATGTGAAAAGTATGGTTTTGTGGTGTGTAACACCCTCGTAATGTAAATAATGGTCGCAGCCGTCCTCCTAGTTAATTCCATGAAACTTACACACAGGCCACGATATATCTTTTTAAATAGTGTATTTCCTTATTCCATGTAGGCTAAATATGTGTTTCCCACTAGATTGACTCTGCATTGTATCAAACGAAATAAGCGTAGGCCCTTTCAATTTCCCCAATCATCTCCGCTCTCCCAAAGTTCCTTTCAAAAGCGGTGCGAGTGGTGTTCAATCCCGCAAGCCGCCATTGCCCATGTGCTCATCTCGGAGAAGAGGGGGGGTAGGAGCCGCCAACTCACAGGCGTGGCACGTCGTCATGAACAAAGGAGGAATCGGACAGCCCTAACAGCCAACCAGCACCGCGGTTAGCGACCCGGTAGGCGTGCCCTCGCAGCCGGCGGCTTGATTCCGCCCCGAGTGATAAAAGCGACTGGAAGGGACTGCTTCAGGAGATGAGCGAAGAGGTGACATACGAGAGGAGCGGTGAGCGGTGAGATGCGAGACGCTCCAAGCCAAAGAGGAGAGGTACTCGGAGAGGAAACCAGCTAAGGAGAGACGCGCTGAAAGGAGGGAGACGGCTCCACCAGGAGAGGAGCAGGTGTGACCGAGCCAGCGTGTGACGTCTAGAGCATCGGCAGCAGATACGCGACGGAGGGTTTTCCCGCCAAAAACGCGAGGAATTGAGAGCTGCTGCCTCCGACCCTGCCTCCCTCTCCAGCAATCCACCTCAAGCCATACCTGCCTGCAATATCCCCCGTGTAAGTGTGAACGTCGTCTGTCCTAATCGTTGTCCTGGGGTTAAGTAAATTGAATAGTATAAGCTAACGATGCACTGTGTGACTGCTTCTTCCATCCATTGCTGTAAATAATTTTGGTCGCTCTTTCTTTTTGCTTGTGTGTGTATAATAAATCTGTTCTTCCTCCGTACTCTGTCTTTTTCTCTTTTCCTTCT